>NW_020862641.1:0-22013 GCF_003713205.1 Coffea eugenioides | reverse complement strand
ATGTCAAACCTGTTACATAGTTATTCTTCTTTAACACTAGTTTCCAGCTTTGGTCTTGGTCGTTTCATTGCTAGAATTGCCTTGTATTTGGATGACATTGAACCTAGTTGAAGGGCTATTAGGTTAAGATTGTTTATGTGTGAATTTGGGCTGAGTTGAGGAAAGAAATGAAGCCTTAAGTGGCTGGAAAATCGTTAAATACAAAAGGCATGCTGCCCAAATTTCTATTACTTGCTCTTATGAATATTAGTAAGATATAAGGTTTGATTTTAGGGTTAGTTGGATCTTAAATTATATATGTATCCTTGAATGAACTTCAATAGTAGTATATGAGTTGTTTTTGACCCAGATTTGGTATCAACTAAGATGAAAAGTGTTAGTTTTATCTCAAAAACTTTGAATTACATTTGCTCACTTCAATTTGGGATTGGTTATTCTTAGGGTTTGTCGGTGATCAAGGGCATAATCCGGAAGGAAACTTTTGACGTTATTTTGGCTTAGACGGGTGAGTATTCTTTGTGAATGTTTGTTTGAATGTTAAATGATTCTAAGGATTGCTAAATGGATTTTTGATGGGCGAGTGTGTACCTTATTGCACTCGACCCAAGCCAAAATGAATTTTCAATGATTGAATGCTACTTGTGCATGAATGTAAGTCTTTTGGCTGAATTGGGCCCTTGCCCTTCATTGCTAGTCGACTCGAGCCAGAAGCGGACTCGGTCCGGCGCTGGTGACCCTCGGACAGTGTTTTGGTATACTCGAGTATGATGATGAAGGTTGGTGGAGAACTGGCCCGTGAATTGGTTAATGGCAGGAAATGAAATCAATGAATGAATGTCAATAAACTAGAGGAATTTTCACTTGCAAATATTTTCTAATATCGGAGGGATAAGGAAAATGATTGGCGAATGAATGAATGAATGGCTCCAAGTGAGCACGTATCTTTCCAATGATTGAGTGTTTATCTCTTGAATGACCGTATATTACTATGCAAAATGTGCAAATTATTAAACGTAACGTTTCCTTGATTTCTTGTTTGGGAACCTCACTAGAATTTTAGCTCATTCCACGCCATTTGTTTTCCTTACAAGGTGTACGAGCTAGCATAGTCTAGTTTTTTAAATTTTGCGATTGTACTCGCTCTAGTCGCTCAATTAGGATTGAATGTATTGAGAACTTAAGTTTTTGATATATTTGGGATTGTATAGATGTTTGAAATAGAAATGAATGTATCTGTATGTTCCAAACTTGGGTACTGCTATTTCCTTTATTCTTGAGGTTGCACCCTATTTTCTTGACGTGAGTGAGTGAGTTCTGGCGAGAGCTAGGTAGGCGGTCCGCTGAACCCCTGGGGTACGCCCTAGGGGGAGGTGGGGTTGTCACAGGGTTCAAGTTTCTTATAAGCATCATTGGATAATTTTCTTTGAGCAGCAACTTGTGAGGAGGAAGACCTTTTGGATTTTGAGAATTTAAAAAATCTTCATAGTCTCCTTGATGGCGTGGATCAACAGTTCTATCAGAACTGACATAGACATGAAGATTTCCAGAAAATCTTTTGATCATCACGTCATTTATTTCATCAACTGAACTATTTTTTGGAACAAAGACACATCTATTGATCATACTATAAGGATCTTTTGAATAGGTCATTAAATCTGAAAAAATTGATTTGAGCAACCTGTTCGTAAGAAATTTAAGTGAGAATATATAAATGTTCAACTATACAACAAAGACCTGATAAAAATAGTACTTGGAAGGAAAAATTCCTTAACCTGTTCAAAGATTCTTCTTTTTTAGTATAAGGGATGACCATCTCAGAAGATAAAGTTATTTCACCATGTCTATCAACAGCTTCTCTTCCTTCTCCTATTCTCAATAAGAATTCTGAGAATACTGGATCTAAGATGGCTCGTATATTCTGTGTCAACTAAAGCTTTTGTAACTTAGACCACAAAGGAAAGTTAGGAAGACTAGATTCTATAAGAACTTGCTTTGTAGCCTATTTGATAACTGGCAAAGTTTGACAAAAATCATCACAAAATACAACTACTTTTCCTCCAAATGGAAGGTCACAGTCCATTATATCTCTAAGCAAATCATCAAAGGCTTCAAGAGTTTCTAGTTTGGCCATTGAAGCCTCGTCCCACAAGATTAACCTTGATTGAAGAAGTAATCTTGTAATACTGCCCTGTTTACTAAGCTGGCAAGTTTTATTTCTAGAAAAATCTAATGGTATTTTAAACCTAGAGTGGGCTGTTCTTCCTCCTGGAAGAATAGAGACTGCAACACCTGACGTTGCAACCACAATAGCAATGTGTCCTTGGGATCTCAAGGTAGCAAGAAGGGACCTATATAAGAAGGTCTTACCGGTTTCTCCAGGACCATTAATAAAAAAACTTTGGCCAAGAGGAGAGAAAACTGGCTGGAGAATTAAATCATAGGCATGCCGTTGTTCAACATTTAACTTGAAAGACATAAGAAGATCCTCTACTAGAACTTCAATACTTTTCTCACACTCAATTTCCTTTGTTAGCTGATCATAGTGCACAACTGCCGAAGTGTCTGCAGCTAGATGGTAGTCAGCAAAACTTTTACCCATCTGTTCGACCAATTTTTTCAATTTCCTGCAGGACTCTATTTCTGATTTCTTCAGGGGTGTAAAAACATAGATGTTGGGATCAATGGTAATCTGTAGAGAGATCTAGCTCAAATTTGTCCCAAAGAAATTGAGGATATGCTGGAGAACAATGAACAAGAATAGTAGCAAATAACAGTCTCAAAGGGGATGGCATTTGGAAAACAACTGCTTCTTCAAGGGTCTCTTGTATATATGTATCTGACTGCAAAAGTCCAAGGACCAAAGCAGCATCTCTAAAGTAATTCATTTTTTGGCCATTAATAGTTAACAGGTCATCAAATGATGTAGGTGCTTGAACATGAGTTAGCAAGAGTCTAAGGTAATAACTCTCTCTTTCACGAGGGCTAACTGTGACCAGCCTTCCATTGGCTTTTTTACGCTTTCTCTCAATCCAAACTTTAAATTTAAAAGACCAAACAAAATTTTCTGGAAATTCTCTATAAAAGCACTTCAAGTTCTGAGCCTTTGCATTTGTTTTGTTCATTCTGAAGAACTCAGTCAACATGGTTTTTGAAAAGTCAATTTTCCTCATCAGCTGTAAAAGGTCTGAGTTATTGTTGAAAGTGATAAGCTACTGGCCAGGTAAGTGAACTTGAAGAGTATAAACTGCTGGAGTCATCTCATTTAGTCTGAATTCGAAGATGCGCCAAAAAGCTTTAGGGGGTGAAATCTATCTTCCTTGCTGGAATTCTTTTATTTCATCGACATCGGCATGGGAATCATCAGATATAATTTTAAAACTGATAAGATCATATCCTTTAAAGACATACTTGTATAAATATTTCACAAGCTTCAAAGTAGAACAGATTTCCACATTCATGTGGCAATCAAACAAGGCTAAAAGATATGGATTATAAGGGATAATCCATCTATTGTCAAGTTCAAACCTGCGGACAGTTACTTTTCTGCCATCATTCCTTCTCCTATAGTATGGATAGCTGTCTTTGGCATGAGTCGTATGTTCACAGAAGCTTTTTGGGTAATGATTTTTACAGGCACCATTTTTCATACAAGGGCTATTCTTGTCCATGTCTCCGCAAGGGCCATGAACCATGTGTTTAAGAATAAGAGAGTACAAATGAGGGAACTGCTTAGGATCAGGAAGTTCAGCAGAAACTATTCTATCATATGAGTCAAGATTAAGCAACTTGAATTATGGCTTCAAGATTAATAACAAGTGAGCACGAGGAAAGCCCCGTTTTTGAAATTCAATAACATAAACACATGCAGCGACTTCTCTAAAAATTTTTGTCTAAAAGTTCAGCCTTGAGCATCTCAAATTTTGTTCTAAAAACTCTAGACAAAAGATCTGGCCTATCTTGAGGTTTTTCTTTAAATTGCAGATTATCTTGAATCTCTTTCCACATTGGATTACATGTCATGGTCAGAAATATATCGGGCTTTCCATATTTTTGTACCAATGTCATTGCATCGAGATATCTCCGCCTCATATCTCTTGGGCCACCGATAAAAGAAGCCGGTAATATCACCTTGCGACCAACTTTTGAGCCTTCTGTCTGACCAATGGAAACACTATCTAGGACTCCTTCAAGAATTTCTGTCCAAATATCATTTTGCCTTTTACGCTGAAAATCCAGTCTTGATGTTTCAATTTTTACATAGGAATCAATTGAAAATTGTTGTAGCAATCTAAGAGTATGCAATAGCATGGATTCATCATTTTTTCTGATCTGGAACCTATAGCAATAATACTCTCTAGTTGATACAGTATGCTCATCCTTCTTTCCATGGTCAGCAGCTATAGGAAATGAAAAAAATTCAACATGTAAACAAAAGTTTATTTCGTAAACGCAAAGTCGGTAAATTATAAAAGGTAGGAGATGTACTTGCCTCTCTTTTCTAAATCCATAAGTTCAGATGGATCCTGTATAGAAGAAGGATCAATGATAACCTTTTCATCACAGGAATTATCACTTCGCCTTCTTTTATAGGCTCGCTTAATTGCATGGTGCCATCCATATTCACCACGAGGAAATAAGAAAGGATACTGCAAAGGATCATAACAAGCATAATAGCTGGACCTTGTTAGCAGTATTTGAGTGGCTATATACGAGAATATGCGCTCATTTATCGACTGATTCATCATCATTTTCAGTCCATATAACGGCAACTTGAGAAGTAGAAGGAAGATTATAAATACGCTAATCAAGGCCAGGATAACAGTTCAGCACAACATTATGCTTTTCAAGATGTGGAACATCCCTTAGATCCTTAAAGAATCTAGCATAAGAATTATCAGAAAGTATGTCCATCAATAGCTTTAAAGTGCTCTCATGTAGCTTGTCAGAAGCAGCAACTCGCTTGATTAATTCTTCATTGGTATAAAAAAAGTAGAGATGAATTCCACAAGGTCTATCATCGGGCTGTGATAAACTGTTTAGAAAATGATAAACTTGGCCCTAAACACCAAAGGTATATACTCCTCTTGCATTTCTTGTCAATTTCGGATCATACTTTGCAGCAAAGGAAGTGAAAGACAAGTTATTGTTATAAGTACGAGCTAATTTTCTAAAATGTTCACATTCTTCATCAATTCCTATAAATAGATGCTTTAGAGCGTAAGGCATTGGAGGAGCAATAATAGAAATTTCTCCTTGAGAACAACAAAAGGTAGGGGGTTCCAAATGAAATCTCTTAGCTCCACAATATTAACAATCAGGAGCATCGGGAAGCAATAAAGATTCTTTAGGAATTGCATCAATCCTAGAGACATTTGAACGACGGCGTCTAGTAATTGTCCCTGTAGTTCAGGCTATGTAATGGGAACGATACTCTCAAACAAATCTTAAACAAGACTAATATAAAGGGAATATGGGTGAAAAGGTCTGAAATACGACCAGCAAAGAAAGAGCAACCTGATTGCCTCCTTCTTGTCAATATAACATTTGAACAATTCCTTGTAGTAGCTGTAGCACCAACAGCAAGATCAGACGATTTGTTGGTCTCATTCATGTTGCCCGGCAAACCGTTCTATTATTTTAGAAGGAATAACTGTTTGTTTTTAAAGCAACAGGACATCTACTATTGCAAATACTAATAAGCTAGGCATAAGGCACAACATTGTCTTAGAAGAGGCAAATTATATTTTTTAAAAGGCAGAGGTTGAACACGGAAAGGAAGAAAAACAATTAGCAAAATGAATCAATGATACCTGTAGGTTGAGCAGGACTAAAAGATCGAGGATTGAATGTAATAGAAGAAGACACACCATGCTCGCATAAGCGACCTAAACAAGAAGTATCGGAAGAGCCAAGAAATCCAGAATTTGACCCATCCATAGGTTCAAATATGCTATTTGTATTTTCAGTATGAGGATGACAGTTTGTTCATTTTCATTATAGGCTGCAATGGTAACTTGTGGAAGATGAGACGCTTCTGTAGACAGACCACTCCAATGCCTCTGCTTAGAACACTAGTCATGAGGTAAAGAATGTGAAGGTAGAAGGGCCTTTTTTTCTTTTCTGAGAATTGAGCAAATTGCGCGAAATGTCACTAAACTATTCGAGGTGCCAGTTTTGGTCATTAAACTTTTTTATTAGCAAAAAATGTCACTAAACTAGTAAATCTGTACCGTTTTGATCATTCCGTCTATTTATGCCATTAGGAGAAACGGAAAGTAATTTTTTGAGGGACAATTTCATCTATTCATGCAGTTTGGTCATTCCAGTTACTCGTCCTTTTAAGTCAGAAGAAATTGCCACTTCACCCTACCTCTCTCTCTCTCACGCACACACACACACTCTGCAGTCTGCAACTGCTGCATTCCTCAATCATTCCTGTCTCGTGACTCACTTTCCATTTCTCTCCCCTTTCGCCCGCAATACGATAATATCTCCCCTCCATTTTATACACTGGTAAAGTGCATCTTTAACCAATATCCCATAAAAAAATTTTTTCTTTGAGAAAACCAATAGCCCATAATTTTCCCACTTTCTACATGGTATGGTAAGTAGTGAAATATCCCAGGTAGATAATAGATGGTTAGTTGATTGCCCAACTGCCATTTGACCTTTTTCCGTTTCCCAATTCACCTTTTTTTGCTTCTCTGAAATCCTATTTCTCATGTCAAATTAGGAATAAAAAAGGAAGAAAACTATGAAATGCTTTGATTTTACCAATGGGGGGACAAAGGGGGACGATGAGGACATCGATGATGTCATATTATCTCGGACATCCAAGGTGACGTGGCCACGCTCCTTGAGTGTGGCATCCAGTAGTGTTGATTCAGTGGGCGCTCTGAGTTTGGCTCCAAGTCCAGGGACTTCACTGACTCCTTCGGCTTGTACGAGTTTCTGAGCTAGCGGAGAGAGAATGAGCAATTTCAGAAGTTTTGGAGGAGATCAGACAGAAGGCAAGACAAGGACGGTGATAGGAACATAGAGTAGCTGGAATGACCAAAACGGCGTAAATAGATGAAATTGTCTGTTAAAAAGTTACTTTTCATTTCTCCCAATGGCATAAATAGACGAAATGACCAAAACAGTACAGATTTACTAGTTCAATGACATTTTTGGCTAATAAAAAAGTTTAATGACCAAAACCGGCACCTCGCAATAGTTTAGTGACATTTAGCGTAATTTGCTCTTGAGAATTACTCTCTATGGGACATTTCCTACGATCAACTCTGCCACTGCACGAAGCTACAGTAATGCAGAGAGATAGATGGTCTTATGCATATCGAAATAGCAGACAAAAGATGACGATACCAGAAGCGAACAAGAAAGTCAAGGAAAATGATTGCCAAGTATTGAAATACATATACCCTAACAAATGCTAACAAATGAGAGATTGAACACAGCAGAAGAAGAAACACAGTCTCTGAAGAAGCAATTTGAAGACATCACATTGAGAGAGCTAAGGATTTCAAAGTGTAAGTTCATAGCAGATTTAGAGGCGTTATGTGCATTTTCATTCAAAGCATCAGAAGATTGTTCATTCTGGTTGGATGCTGTAACAATATTATCTGAAAGATGATCCAATGTTTTAGATAAGACATTTCTATGAGTGGGGTGAGAGGGCTGAACTTTTGAGCAAAGACGAGGGGAGAGAGAGTCTTGTTCTTTCATTTTTACAGCACTAGATTCTGGCTAATCTTGCCTAGTGTGAACTGTACCATTCAGTAGAGTTGCTGCAAAGCGTACAAATAGATGTCGTCACTTGTATCAGAGCACCACAGAGAAAATGAAGGCAATCAAAGATGCCAACACGGCGAAAACAACTAAATAACTAAATGGACATGGAACAGACAACTAGAATACTACAATGGCATATATACCTTTAGGAGAAAAATCACATTGTACTAAATGTGGCACAACAGGAAAGGAAAAAACACCACTAGAAACAGACAGCAAGTCAGGTACACTGGCAGACATATAGTCCAACGATTCTTCAACCACAACGGTATGATTATCAACAATTTGATTGTGACTACTTGCTAACTTGTCAATACCAACAGGAGCAAAATCAGAAAAACAGACACTAGTTTCTACATAACCGAACGGCACCCTACGAAGGTAAGAAAGCGATGATTTCTCCTTTTTCTTAAGAAGCCTGGCTTTACGCCTCTGACGTGAAAGGTCATCCTTGTCACTGTGTGACATTTCTATGTAACGCTTTCGTCGTATAGCATTTCTATCCATCTCACTCAAATAACTAAGAAGGAACAGTCCAAATATGATGAGCCGATGGCAATTAACAATAACCATAAAAGACCATAGTAGAATCTAAAGTAAAGAATACAACACACGTGAGTTGCTCCAAAGAACAGAATATAAGAAATGATACAATGAAACGATGAAAACATGCATGTACAGCAGCTGCACTGCAAGAATGTAGCGAGCAAAAACACTAAAGCATGAATATTCTGAAGATGCCATGCATGTTCGGCAATACACGTAAGTTGTGAAATGACCATTATCCAGGCAAAATACAAATGCAAAAACAGCACAGGGTGGAAAAAAAACAGCCATCAACTAATGCAGGCACAGGAGAGGAAGAGGCAAAGAAAACGAAAAAACAAGCATCTAACCTGCAAGGAAATTCCTGCCATAACACATAACAGAAGATGAGCTCCATAACAAGCTCCCTGCAAGAACGAAAGTGCCAGCAAATTCTAGAAATAAAGACATCAAATCAAGTTGTAAAAGAGGAAATCACAACTACAGAAAGGAAAGCTGGAGAGAAAACAAAATGGCGGGAAATTTTAAAAAATGAGCTCACCACAAAAGCAAAGGCATATATGGACTAGCATTTATCAGCAGGGAAAGGGGGAAAAAAAGAACAAAGTCAGTGAATAAAATGGCCAATGCTACCATAGTTCATAAGCAGGAATAGTTAAAAAACATATAAATCGATAAACAAAAAACTGACCGAGGCAATTTTCCTGAAGCAGGCGAAGAGAAACGAAGGCTTCAAAAGAACAGAGCAACAAGCAAAGAAAAAAAAGAGCAAACCAAGCTTATAACATAAACAGTGCAACAAAAGAGAAAAAATGGTGACCCAAACTGTATAGCAACCACAAAGTATGATAGCATCTGCAAAATCCAGGACACAAAGTATGGAGCAGCTTCTAAGACCATACGAAGAAGAGCAGAAAAGGCTGTCAAAGTCAAAGGAGAGAGTCTTGTTTGAAAGGTTGCACAGTGACTAAGCATCTCTTTTGACATCTATAACCTAACAACAACAAAACTAAGTCAACTCACAAAAAAAGAATGTAAATAAACATGTCAACCAAGGGTAAATAAGTAACTCATGAGCTGTCACATTGACCCAATAGGCACTCTAATCTCACCAAAGACCTGACATTAGGTAAAAAGCATAATAATTATTATCACCAGAAGCCAAGTATTATTATTATTATCACCACTATGAGTCTATTTCTCGGTTCCATACAAGCAGGTGAGTATTCTTATTATTAGCACCACTATGACTCTGTTTGTCGGTTCCATACAAGCATGCAAAACACACCCCATTTACGTTGTAACAACATCACAAAGCAGGTATTGAGCACGTGCAGGACTACAACTTTTCCACCCATCACAAAGCGACACATCAGCAAACCACATACCCTTTGGCAACTTTCCTAAGCACTTAGTCTACTTTAGGTTAATAATGATTATTATTTCTATGGGGAATATGAACTTGGACTATTAGTTTATGTTGGTCAAAGATTGTTATTTAGTCAACTTTTAATATTGATTATTGTGGATATAATTATTGTTGGTCTCTCTTTTTGACCTTACCTTTTCACCTCAAACTCCGAACCAATTTTTCATAAATTTCAATTAGATAAATTGAGAAAAGGAAAAGAAAAAAAATGAGATCTTAAGTTTGCAGATATGCTACACGAGCTGCAAGGACTCTTCTTTCTAATTCCACCAGGCAAAGCTCCCTTGCTTGTTCCGAAGGGCGAACAATAGTAGTTTCATTGAGAGGAAGGGCAATTAACCCTGCCGTGCATGGCAGGGTGGATCCAGGAAATGCTTCTAGAAGTTGGATTTCAGGGCTTCTTGCCCTTCCTGCAGCAGCTTACATTCTCACAGAGCAAGAAGCACATGCTGCAGAGTTGGAACGCATTTTTATTACCATCAAGACTGATGGGGTGCAGAGGGGATTGATTGCAAAAATTATATCCCGCTTTGAACGCAAAGGTTTTAAGCTCATGGCAATCAAAATTGTGGTTCCTTCAAAGGAATTTGAACAAAAGCATTATCATGATGTGACGCTCCCACTTCTCCCTAAGTCGAACCAAAGGGTATCCACGGGACGCCTGCCCAACTCTCGCCAGAACTCAAGCAATTTTCGTCCAAACTTAATACAATACTAGACGTTACGATTAAATACCATAAATACAATCAGTGCGTAAGCATTCAAGCTTATCAATATTCAACATCTGCCCAATCATTACATCGAGACCTCGAAATACATCAATATTCAAATTATACATCAATCACAAGTCTAGCCCCAAAGTGCAACGGAAACCCTAAAACAAGAGTACGCCAAGAGGGGTTTCTCCAACATTTCTCCAAGTCCAATCCTGTTAAGGAAAACAAATCTACAAGGTGAGCAAAACGCTCGTGAGGCCAAGAACACACATGCAAGCACGTTGTTCAGGTAACAAGCCCAAATAACAGTTCAAGTGATAAATTACAAGTAATTCATAAAGCCAACGAAATGTAAACAGAAACAATTCAAGGATATGGTAGCTCTCAGGAGCTAAGTTCCACTTGCTTTGCCAGTTCATTCGTATATCTTCCCGCGATGACTCTCCGTCAACCGGGTTGATATTTCCAAACCGTAGATCACCACTTACTTCTCATCCGTCCACCCTACACCGTTTCGGGCCCGCACGACATTTATAAGGCTATACTCCACGAGTATGCCAAGCAAGATCTCTCAAATAGATCAAGCTTATCATGTGATTCTCATGGCTCCCCAAGGTTCCTGACCAAGCCCATGCCGGCTCGAGTCCCAAGGTCAGCCTATGAGTTTGGACGTCCCCCATGTATCATGTAAATGTCGAGGAGATTCACTCCAGCGACGTATGCAGCCATAGCACACCATGTCATGTAATAAAGTATTCGACAGGTCTAAGCAGGTATTTCAAGTCATGTAAACCAGGTAAATCATGTTAAGCATGAGTCATTTGTTTCAAATGAGAATGAGTGCGATAAAGTACACACCCAACTCAATTTTTTTTTCAAAACCAAGGAGGCTAAGCATGTAATTCGACAAGCCAAGCATGAATCAAGTCCATAGAATTCAAGTAGACACACACTTGACACTCACCAAGTTATGCGAGCAAGTAGATTCAACCGAGAGTTCAAACTTGCACCGTAGGATCCTCTTGAAGGTCCTCGTGCGTGCCTGAACAACAAATAGTAGACCATTACTACAGGTCCCCAAGTGGTGAGAAAGATTGAACACGAGTAGGGTTTGGAAATATTTTGGGAATTTCGTTTGAGTTTGTCTTTGAAGTTGGATTCGTAAAAGGGTACAAGACTCGAGTAAAATTGGATTATTATTCTTGAAATCATTGGACGGAAGCAAGTATGAGTAAAAAGATTGCAAAACGAACGATTGAACCGGAACCTAGCCGGATATCCGGCCGGATTCTTGGCCGGGTTGGAGGCAGTGGCTAGCCTCCATTTTTTTTTCAAATCCCATCACCAATCCGGCCGCTAATCCGGCCAGAAACTGGCTGGATTCAAGGCCGGATTCTGGTAGAATAGTTCCCGCGCGGATTTCTTTTGAAAGTTCCAAAGTTTTCGATTTTTGGTGCAATCTTTGAAAAATCATAACTTATTTTCTACGAGTCAAAAATTGGTAAATTTGGTACCGTTGGAAACGTCTTCCAAAGTACTAAAATTTTCTAGAAGATACTTTTCCATGAATCTAAGTGGAAGGCACTCAAATTTTGGCTCAAAGTTGGTAACTTGAGTTACCAAGGTAGTTTTAAGTTGGTTTTTGGCCAACTTTGGAAATTCGGCAAAATTCACTCGATTTGAACTAGCCTTTGAAATTTTAAAATCTATTAGAGTTGCAATACAAGAGTATAACAAAACAAGCAGAATGATATGGAGTTTTGAGCACCGAGATATGGTGACCCAAAGTTACCAAAATTTCCTTGATAAACAAGGTTTTTTCAGCTTAAATCATGAACTTTGGAAGTTTGATTGAACATCGAAACGGCTTTGGAATAGCACCAAATTTGGTATGGACATACTACCATATGAGTGTTACTCCTCTATCAAAATTTCATGAATAAATATGCACGGGAAGTTGGTGAACTAAATCACCAAAATTTCAAAGTTTCCAAGGCAATTTGCCTTGTAAGTTCCGTTTTGCCGTTTTCAAAACGTTTAACCTAGAGGGTACCTCGACCAAGGTCCATTTACATAGAAAAGGTCTAAGGGCATCCCAAAACAACATTTGTGGGTGATTAACACCAAGAAATTCAATTAACAAGTCTACACCAAGCCTTGCATCAATTCTGTCCAAAAGTAAGGGTTTTCAAGAGCAGGGCAGGTTCCATATTTTGATCACAACTCACTCAATTTAACTTAGAATTGAGCATGGTTTATGGTGTTAGAAAATACATCCATAGAACTATAATTTCACAGAAGAAATCGTTCTGAAATTCAGCACATAACTAGCTCGAATTCGAGCCTCAAGTCGCAGCTTTAGCATTTCATTTCAGGAAAACAGAGAAACAGAACAGCCAATTTTAAATGGTTGGTTCGACTCACACACATGGAACCAGAAAGTGAATTTTCTACCATTTGAAAGCTGGGAATGTCTAGTTTCAAATGCCGCTGACGACACTCAATTTCAATGTCGGAGCACAGAGTTATG
Source organism: Coffea eugenioides (assembly GCF_003713205.1). Taxonomy (NCBI): domain Eukaryota; kingdom Viridiplantae; phylum Streptophyta; class Magnoliopsida; order Gentianales; family Rubiaceae; genus Coffea; species Coffea eugenioides. The sequence goes on along the minus strand of NW_020862641.1, from coordinate 9,001 downwards.
GACGAAACAAGAAAGCTGGTCTGAGCATTACAGGAACAGTTTCCAGGTTTACTAGCTTCACGAAAATAATTCCTTTGACCAACCAAACCTCAATATTTTTCCATGCAATTTTGTACACTATCCATACAATATATAAACATCATATACAAGTCATTAAACACTCAAAATTTCACAAAAAGGGGCACGATCAAAACAGGGGGAGAATTGCAACTTTTTCTCTCATGCACTCCTTGAAGTTTATACTAGCTATGCACTATTAATCTACCATTTTGAGCACTAAACCAACATTAAATCCATCATCAAGCACCACATCAGCCATCAACCCAAGAGTGGGAGTTCATAGAGCCCACATTCAAAATTTTTCAACAATAACAAACCACCCACATGAATATCTAAACTCCTAAGTGTAAAACAACCTCCATAGGCCAAGATTAGAGTATTGGATCAATACCTACTTTGGTGGGTGTACAAGAGCAGAATTTTGATCCCTTGAAGCTCCAAGAAAACCGTGGAAAGTGAGCTCCTTTGATAGCTAGATGAACTCTCCAAGTAACAAGCTAAGTGTGGTGAAAATTTGATGTGAAATGGTGCAAGTTTGGTGAGGGAAATGAAGAAGAAAATGGAAGAACTTGGGGGTTGTTCTTTGCTCCCCTTTGGCTGGCTGCTCTAGTGAGGAAGAGAGAGAGAGAGTTGATTCAATTTTAGCTTCCAAGAGAAGCTTCATTTGTGTGGTGTAGAATGGAGCAAAAGTCAACTCTCAATAGTGCGCGTAGGGTGCGTTTGGGCTCGATTTCTTTCGCATTTGTTTCACTAGTACACTAAACCTCTAATGCACTTATATTCATGTAAATATTATTCACTCTTATTCGTCCCAAAATAAGGGTCTAAATTCTCTCAATTAAAATCGCGCGTGTGAAAACGCGTACCACCAATTTAAGCGCGATAACGCGAAATCTCCAAGAAATCCTTATAACGATAATACTAATAACTATCACTTGAGTATTTAATCATTAAAATTCCTAATTTAGGTCCATTGTATAAGTCTTTAATATTCCAAGCCTATTGTACTCTCAATCGGGTTAAATTTCCAAGCACTATTCACTGTTCTCACTAAACGCGCTCCTGGAAATTAATTTTTGAAACAAGTAACTTTAAAAATATAATGAAACTATATTTCCACGTAATTAGGTTCAATAGGTCTAGAAAATAATACTCGGAATAAATGAACAAGTAAATAATTAAATAAGCTCAAAATAGGGTTTTAATAGGAGTTTTACGAGTCCTCACATGAGTTGAGTATTAACTCCTCAAATCTCCAATAAATTTGTAGCCATGCGTCTTTTGGAAAACTATCGAGCGTCACCCTGTCTATCTTTGGCAAAAACTATTAAAATAGTTTAAATCACTAAATTAGTGATTGGCAGAACCCAAAAGTCTTCACTACCTCCATAGGATCAATTTCATTTCCAGCACTAGGAGTTTTAGATCTCATGTCCCTTATCGAATATCTTGTCATTCTCCACTCATTCAACCAAGGTAACAAACCTAGCCACCGACTCATCCATCCTGTCTTTAATTTCGGGCACTACCCTAACAAATCGGTTCTTAGCTTTACGTTTTTTCAACTTATACTTGACAATTTCCATTCATTCAACTAGCAATCAAACCTTGATTTTTTTCTTCAATAGGCATTTTAACTTCCGAGTCATAAAGCAATTTAATCGGCCTCATGTCTACCTCATATAAGCAATATCTTTACTTCTTTAAGGCAAATATTGTAGTTATTTACTCCCAATCAGGAGTTGGCTACTTCCTCTCGTAATATTTTAACTTCCTAGAGGCATATACAATCACCTTATCATGTTTTATTAATATACATTCTAAACCATCCTTTGAATCATCTGTGTAAATCACAAAATTACCTCCTACACATGTACACCGATTAACATTCTTCATCTCAAGATCTTCCCTTACATTTAGAACCTCAAATGGTTTGCCAAGTCTTGCACTCTTACAAAAATCCTTGATAAACCAAAGGTAGTATTCGGCTAACTCCGAGAATTTCAAATTTCAATATGCTTTTCTGGTCGTTTTCTCTTATACAATCTTTCATCTTAGCTGAGTCAATAATAATTCCTTCCTTAGATACAGTATAACCTAGAAAGGCTATTTCTTCCAATCGAACTTACAGTTATTGAACTTAACAAAAGTTGACGTTCTCTCGAGGTTCGTAAAACTACCATCAAGTGTCTTTCATGACCTTCTCAAACACTAGAGTATATCGATATATCATCAACAAATGCCTCCACTGATTTGTCCAAATACGGTTTAACTCCGATACCTTGGGTCCATAAATGCTTCTAGTGCATCTGTCAACTCGAAGGGTATACTGAAAATTTTAGAATGTCCATGTCTTAATTTGAAAGCGGTATTAACCACATTAGTTCCTAGGGTTCCCAAATGGGTAATATCTCTACTTTAAATCCAACTTAAATAGGATCACGGCTCCTTACAAATTATCGAATTCTTATCCATGTAAGACAAAAGGGTAGTTGTTCTTAATGGTCACATCGCTCCAGACTCCATAATCTATAAATACATAGCTTCTAGCCTTTATTCCAAATACGATATCTAGTCCTTAATCGTTAGGCACATTGAATTCATTAATTATTTCCTTTCACTAACTCAAATCCACCGGTTTTAATATCTCAAATTGGCATTTCAAACATTGAATCCCATTTCAATGCTAAGTCCTCACTTCGGTCCCGATCTCTAGTCACTATCAAGACCTCAGGTGGTCTATATTCTCAAGCAAAATCTCGATCACATCCGATACCATTCGTGTCTTATTATAATTCTAAGGGCGTGGGGCAGGATTTAAACATACGTGTAAGTCATAAAAACAATTGAAAGCGAAGTAAATTTTCATAAGTCATAAAGATCATAATAATTACATCCAGTTGGAAGAGGTTTATCAAATCCTCTCAAAAGGAAAAGGAGAAACGACAGGATTGTAGCAAAACATGTCAAGTTGCTAGGATACAAAACAACAAAAGACCTTTCTCTTTTTCAAAAGATCACAACCTCCAAAGGTGCTAGCCTAGTCTAGGGTAAAACTACAACCTCTATTCCTCGAGTGAAATCAAACCATCTCAATCTGTGAAACCTTCACTACTAGGACCCCGTTCATAGCCATTAGTACTAATTACTCCCATCTGGCACTTGATCGCTTTGCGGTGGACCTAGTTGGCTATTGAGTACTTCTTCTTTTTAAAAGCTCTAGGGCAATCCGAAATCTTATACTTGGTACTACCGCACCCCAGACACTTTCCTTGCTTCATCCAGCACTCGGCCTCAACGTGGTTAACCTTGCCGTAGTATCCACAATTTGCATAAGAAGTGGCGGCTTGGCCAGTTCGAGGATTTTCTTTGCATTTCTTCTCTAATTCTACATTCTGACGTAGTAATTCAATTTTCTCTGCATATTCTTGATTCCACCGTCCTTCCCAGTAGTCAGCCAATTTTCTTTGAAATTCAACCTCATTTCGAAGAAGGTCCAATTCCTTACGTATTTCTTCTAAATTTGTCATCTTACCGGTTGGCTTAAGTCAAATGCTAACCTGCCAGGCCAATCAAAGGATCAAAAGAGTAGCTATGCATAATGGAAGTTCGAACCAGATTACTCTTTCATTTTTTTGTTTATAGGTCACCCCAAAATATAAATCTTAGCTATTCTCTGCCAAACGTGGGTGAGTTCTTAAGTCTCCATAAAATCACTACCATTAATTCCAATTACAACCAGATACGGGGACTCTATTCCTTGATATAAAGTTTTTCATGTCTTACTTCAATCTTCGATACTTGTCTATGAAGTTGTTCGAAAAGAGATCAAAATCTCGTAGTCCCATTAGTGCCTTATTGTATCCTTTCAAATCAATCTTGCTGTTTCAAGATTAGGTCCCCAGTGAAACCTAAATAGATGACCTTCAAGAATCATTTCATTTTCACACCTCTCCTGGTTCTTAGGTTGGCTTATTGATCCAGAGCTTTGGTACTCAACCAACCATTCTAGGATATCAGTCGTATGGTCAATAGTGGGAGCTATGTAGGTGTTTTCCTTCATTTCTAGGGTTTCGGTTCAATGCAGCAATCGTTTCCTAATTATTCCCTGGAGCTTGGGGTGGCCTAACCCCTCGCCCTCGGTCATTTTTTACTTATCTGGCCACTCATAACTTTAACAGTCATATAAACATGGCATGAAATAAATGCACCTAAACAAAGTTTGAAAAGTGAGACTTTGATCACGCTAAACAAATATGAGAATAAAAGGGAAGACGCTGAGATAATCGCAAATACGTATAACCCCAATCATAGATTTGAAATCATAAAGTAGTAAGGTCAAACATGTCATAAGAAATGTTTAATTGGCTCAAAAGGTAGGAAACATAGTGAAACAAGACACAAAATACAACGGCCTTTAAGCGAGCGTCACCCTGTCTATCTTTGGCAAAAACTATTAAAATAGTTTAAATCACTAAATTAGTGATTGGCAGAACCCAAAAGTCTTCACTACCTCCATAGGATCAATTTCATTTCCAGCACTAGGAGTTTTAGATCTCATGTCCCTTATCGAATATCCTGTCATTCTCCACTCATTCAACCAAGGTAACACACCCAGCCACCGACTCATCCATCCTGTCTTTAATTTCGGGCACTACCCTAACAAATCGGTTCTTAGCTTTTGTAGCTTCTCACTAGGAGCCTTTGTCTCCCTCGCTCCTTTAGTATTTCAATTTCAATTTCAGGAATTCTAGTAGTCTAGGCATCCGCAATTGTCCTCAGTTCTCGATCATCCCTTCGAATCACTCTAGTTTCCTCGGATAGCCACTTCCAATGATCGACCACTATTAACACCCCACTATTTGGGCTCGAGCAAGTCCTTTGAAATTCACATGAAATCCTAGTCCAGCAAATCGGACCATTTCTCCAATGCTCTCTTAGGTCACTCTCTCGATAGTGGACCACCGGAAGGCGCCCCCGAGACAATTTAATATCACCATTACCTTCTAAGTTTACACTTAAGAGTAAAAGCTCAGGTAGGTCCAGATACACTAAATAAACAAGATTTGATCATTTCATACTATCCCACATGTATCACACCATATGAAGACTCCTTGTCATCCACTAATTCGAACCTAGGTTCTAATTTTTATTTTCACAAGCAGTCGCTTAACTTTCAATCCAATTCCACAATCCGGAATCCTAAACGTTTAATCCTAGGATACACTACAAAGATCTAAAGCCTAAACTCTAATACCAACTGTGACGCCCCCACTTCTCCCTAAGGCGAACCAAAGGGTATCCGCGGGACGCCTGCCCAACTCTCGCCAGAATTCAAGCAATTTCCGTCCAAGTTTAATACAATACTAGACGTTACGATTAAATACTATAAATACAATCGGTGCGTAAGTATTCAAGTTTATCAATATTCAACATCTTCCCAATTATTACATCGGGACCTCGAAATATATCAATATTCAAAATCTACATCAATCAAAAGTCTAGCCCCAAAGTGCAACGGAAACCCTAAAACAAGAGTACGCCAAGAGGGGTTTCTCCAACATTTCTCCAAGTCCAATCCTGTTAAGGAAAACAAATCTACAGGGTGAGCAAAACGCTCGTGAGGCCAAGAACACACATGCAAGCATGTTGTTCAGGTAACAAGCCCAAATAACAGTTCAAGTGATAAATTACAAGTAATTCATAAAGCCAACGAAATGTAAACAGAAACAATTCAAGGATATGGTAGCCCTCAGGAGCTAAGTTCCACTTGCTTTGCCAGTTCATTCGTATATCTTCGCATGATGACTCTCCGTCAACCGGGTTGATATTTCCAAACCGTAGATCACCACTTACTTCTCATCCGTCCACCCTACACCGCTTCGGGCCCGCACGACATTTATAAGGATATACTCCACGAGTATGCCAAGCAAGATCTCTCAAATAGATCAAACTTATCATGTGATTCTCATGACTCCCCAAGGTTCCCGACCAAACCCATGCCGGCTCGAGTCCCAAGGTCGGCCTATGAGTTTGGGCGTCCCCCATGTATCATGTAAGTGTCGAGGAGATTCACTCCAACGATGTATGCAGACATAGCATACCATGTCATGTAATAAAGCATTGGACAGGTCTAAACAGGTATTTCAAGTCATGTAAACTAGGTAAATCATGTTAAGCATGAGTCATTTGTTTCAAATGAGAACGAGTGCAATAAAGTACACACCCGACTCCATTTTTTTCAAAACCAAGTAGGCTAAGCATGTAATCAGGTAAGCCAAGCATGAATCAAGTCCATAGAGTTCAAGTAGCCATACACTTGACACTCACCAAGTTATGCGAGCAAGTAGATTCAACCGAGAGTTCAAACTTCCACCGTAGGATCCTCTTGAAGGTCCTCGTGCGTGCCTGAACAACGAATAGTAGACCATTACTACAGGTCCCCAAGTGGTGAGAAAGATTGAACACGAGTAGGGTTTGGAAATATTTTGGGAATTTCGTTTGAGTTTGTCTTTGAAGTTGGATTCGCAAAAGGGTACAAAACTCGAGTAAAATCAGATTATTATTCTTGAAATCATTGGACGGAGGCAAGTACGAGTAAAAAGATTGCAAAGCGAACGATCGAAATCGGAAGGAGACGGGCCACGTCACAATCCGGCCGGAACCTGGCCGGATATCCGGCCGGAACCTTGGCCGGGTTGGAGGCAGTGGCTAGCCTCCATTTTTTTTTAAAATTCCATCACCAATCCGGCCGCTAATCCGGCCTGAAACTGGCCGGATTCAGGTAGAATAGTTCTTGCGCGAATTTCTTTTGAAAGTTCCAAAGTTTTCAATTTTTGGTGTAATCTTTGAAAAATCATAACTTATTTTCTACAAATCAAAAATTGGTAAATTTGGTACCGTTGGAAACGTCTGCCAAAGTACTAAAATTTCCTAGAAGACACCTTTCCGTGAATCTAAGTGGAAGGCACTCAAATTTTGGCTCAAAGTTGGTAACTTGAGTTGCCAAGGTAGTTTTAAGTTGGTTTTTGGCCAACTTTAGAAATTCGGCAAAATTCACTCGATTTGAACTAGCCTTTGAAATTTTAAACTCTATTGGAGTTGCAATTCAAGCGTATAACAAAACAATTGGAATGATAAATGGAGTTTTGAGCACCGAGATATGGTGACCCAAAGTTACCAAAATTTCCTTGATAAACAAGGGTTGTTCAGCTTAAATCATGAACTTTGGAAGTTTGATTGAACATTGAACGGCTTTGGAATATCACCAAATTTGGTATGGACATACTGCCATATGAGAGTTACTCCTCTACCAAAATTTCATGAATAAATATGCACGGGAAGTTGGTGAACTAAATTACCAAAATTTCAAAGTTTCCAAGGCAATTTGCCTTGTAAGTTCCGTTTTGCCGTTTTCAAAACGTTTAACCTAGAGGGTACCTCGAACAAGGTCCATTTACATAGAAAAGGTCTAAGGGCATCCCAAAACAACATTTGTGGGTGATTAACACCAAGAAATTCAATTAACAAGTCTACACCAAGCCTTGCATCAATTCTGTCCAAAAGTAAGGGTTTTCAAGAGCAGGGCAGGTTCCATATTTTGATCATAACTCACTCAATTTAACTTAGAATTGAGCATGGTTTATGGAGTTAGAAAATAAATCCATAGAACTATAATTTCACAGAAGAAATCGTATTGAAATTCAGCACACAACTAGCTCGAATTCGAGCCTCAAGTCGCAGCTTTAGCATTTCATTCCAGGAAAACAGAGAAACAGAACAGCCAACTTTAAATGGTTGGTTCGACTCACACACATGGAAGCAGAACATGCATTTTATACCGTTTGAAATCTGGGAATGTTTAGTTTCAAATGCCGCTGACGGCACTCAATTTCGATGTCGGAGTACAGAGTTATGGACGAAACAAGAAAGCTGGTCTGAGCATTATGGGAACAGTTTCCAGGTTTACTAGCTTCACGAAAATAATTCCTTTGACCAACCAAACCTCACTATTTTTCCATGAAATTTTGTACACCATCCATACAATATATAAACATCATATACAAGTCATTAAACCCTCAAATTTCACAAAAAGGGGCACGATCAAAACAGGGGCAGAATTGGAACGTTTTCTCTCATGCACTCCTTGAAGTTTATACTAGCTATGCACTATTAATCTACCATTTTGAGTACTAAACCAACATTAAATCCATCATCAAGCACCACTTCAGCCATCAACCCAAGAGTGGGAGTTCATAGAGCCCACATTCAAAATTTTCCAACAATAACAAGCCACCCACATGAATATCTAAACTCCTAAGTGTAAAACAACCTCCATAGGCCAAGATTAGAGTGTTGGATCATTACCTACTTTGGTGGGTGTACAAGAGCAGAATTTTGGTCCCTTGAAGCTCCAAGAAAATCATGGAAAGTGAGCTCCTTTGATAGCTAGATGAACTCTCCAAGTAACAAGTTAAGTGTGGTGAAAATTTGATGTGAAATGGTGCAAGTTTGGTGAGGGAAATGAAGAAGAAAATGGAAGAACTTGGGTGTTGTTCTTTGCTCCCCTTTGGCCAGCTGCTCTAGTGAGGAAGAGAGAGAGAGTTGATTCAATTTTAGCTTCCAAGAGAAGCTTCATTTGTGTGGTGTAGAAGGGAGCAAAAGTCAACTCCCAGTAGTGCGCGTAGGGTGCGTTTGGGCTCGATTTCTCTTGCATTTGTTTCACTAATGCACTAAACCTCTAATGCACTTATATTCATGTAAAGAATATTCACTCTTATTCGTCCCAAAATAAGGGTCTAAAGTCCCTCAATTAAAATCGCGCGTGTGAAAACGCGTACCACCAATTTAAGCGCGATAACGCGAAAATCTCAAAAAAATCCTTATTAACGCATAAACTAATAACTAATCACTTGAGCATTTAATCGTTAAAATACCTAAT
>NW_020862640.1:0-38184 GCF_003713205.1 Coffea eugenioides | reverse complement strand
TATACATATATCAATTAATTCATCCATAATCAAGTTTTATATTTATAAAATCCTAAATACCCCACACGCGATTTTTCGCAAGTATATGAGTCGTTTATTGAGCATAAGGGTATTAGGTGTCGATCCCACAGGGAAGATGGTCAATTATTGATGTTTTTCGATCTCCTTTATTAGTTAGACTATCACAAATACAAGAAATTAAATCTACAGTATAAAAGTAGCAAAAATACAATAGAAAACTTCTAGAGGTATGGAATTCGTTACTACTTTTACTAATGATATTACTGTTTAAGTGAATGCTATTATCTTGATTAATTATAATGTAATTTTCTAATGTATATGAAACCTACTCTTGTAGTGAATCAACTATACTTGTAACTTAGCTATACCTACTCCCGTGGTTATGAATTAACTACAAGTTCATTTCTTCTATTAAATTACATGAAACAAGTCACTGAAGCCATAAAGGTGCACCTCTACTCTCGTGAGTGTACTCCCCAGGTTTATCACTTCCTTGAACTAGTGTTAAATCTCAATTTTCATTGCAAACTTAACACCTTAAGATTATCACAATTAATGGCCGGTTAATCATGATTAGATAAGCAAAAGTGATAAATAACTTGCTCAAAATAATATCACCAAATAACCAAGTAAACACCACAAATAAGATATAGAAAGTTCATCCATAACTTTAGGCATAAACTTTAGATAAACATGAAAACAAGATCCAACCTTGTATTATAGTTAACATGAACTTAAATACAAAAGAGAAAGTGATAGGAGAGAAGTCACCCTTTGTCACATGAGTTTCAAACTCTCCATCTTTGCTCTTCAAATTTTCATCCAAATCTAACTACAAATACAAGAAAAAAAAGCTACACTAACTATACTATACTATACTGTCCTAACTAATGAACTAAGGAAATTCTAGTGAAGATTACATTTTTGGTGAGTTTCTCTGGCCTTCCAAAGTTGTGAAAATATTCCCCAAAAGCTGCTATTTATAGGGAATTCAAGGTTAAGGTGAGTTGTTTTTTGGTTGGCAAAGTTAGCTTTTGAACTTAGCAAGAATTGTTCTCCAAGTTTCCACACTTATCTTGATCAGATACAGCCAAAATTGTTAGCTGAAAATGAGTTCAAAAGATTGTGTGGAAGAATGCAAGTTGATGAGTAAGTTGCAGAAAATATGAGAGAATACACGACCTCAGGAATACGTGACTTACGGTCGCATATTGACAGCTCGCGTTTTCACTTCTACGAATTTAGCACCACTTCAACTGATATTTTCTCAATGATGGAGGCCGAACTAACTCTTGCGCAAAACATGAAATTTATAGCCTTTTGATTATTCCAATGTCTCAAGAATCATCTAATTTGGAACTCTGTGGACCAAAAAATGACCAAAATATCCTTGACTGGTCAATATTCTGTTTCAGCTTTTGACAACAGAGTTACACTTCTGTGTTTCAACTTTTTTACTTGGGAAATGACTGAATTGGACTTAGATGTCTTCATAAATATAGATATATCTCTTAGCTTCATAATGGTTCTAGAATCACCTCAATCCAATACTTTTAGCTCAAGATATAGCCAATATATCACAAGGTGTCAAAGTTGGAAAACTTCCTTTAATTGCATTTCATCTCTTGCACTTCATATTCTCTTTTTATCACTTCAAACCATCATCAATCATCCAATTATCTTCTCAATTTATGCCATTTGATGATTGAATCATTAAACCTATCAAAACATAAAGTTTTCACCATTAAAATCCATAAAAATATAATTTTTACCACTTAAACCACAAAATGCGTATATTCACTAGAAACTTAGTTAATTAGTTAAAAATATGACTAAAACACACCAAAAATAAATAATAAAACACACTTAAAACACGTAAAATATGCACTTATCAAGCTCCCCCACACTTGAACCATTGCTTGTTCTCAAGTAATAAGAAATACAAACCAACAATGATCCAAAATTTTGAAAATAAACATATGTGCACCATTCAATTTCATTTCCTCAAAACAAGGTAAATAACTATCATGTAATCACTCAACTAAGTTCAAGTACTCATAATATCAAGTAAATGAGAGTCAATTATACCATAATTTTAATTAGTTCAACTCAATTTCTTATCCTTATCCAATTTCACAAGTAAATAACGCCTATAGTCAATAAAATGCTTCCTAAACTTATGATCATCTTCTTATCAAGTTCAACGAGAGATTTTATTCATATAACATAGATAAATATTACTCAAGTTGTGAAAGTGCCTTTTAACACGAAAATTGACATTTTTAGATGAAGATCGCGGGTTACTCAACACTTCACATACTCAAGTTGCCTTGCATACTCTTAATTCAAGCACCGTTTTACGCGAAAATCGACATTTGTAGATGAAATGTGAAGACTTGAAAATTTGCTTATATTTTCTTATAATCCTCTTTTATTTTGAATAAGTTAATTTATAATTCTTTTACTACTAATTTACTCCCTCATTAGTTGTAATAAATAATAGAAACGAGAGTTTTACTTTTACTTTCATAGTTAAAGTAAGTTAGGGTTTGCGTGCATTTTGGTAGTGTGATCACTTGGTGAGGTGTGGTGTACTAAATTTGGTGGATAAGGGCGAGTATTAGGTAAGAGGAAGTGTGTGATTTGAAGTGCTAATAATAAGTCAGTGAATCATAAATTAAAACAAAAGTACAAGAGAGTTAAGGAAAATAGGCCTGAACTGACGTGCGTCGTTTGTTACCGGTTGAGCACACCGTTTGACTAATATTTTTTTACCCTAATCTCCTTGTTTTTATTTCATTTAATCCTCCTTTAATCTAACCCTAAGCTAGCCAAAATTATTGACCAAGGAAAGGAAAGCAAAAAAAAAAAGAAGAGAAATCTTGGCTTGACAAGTGTCAATGATCCAAGCAAGTTTGACCAAGAAACTTTCCTATCTTCTTATCTTTCTTTTGGCCAATTTTTCCTCTCATTTTACTTCATCTTGGCCGAACCTCTTGAGGAAAAAAAAAGGAAAGAAAACTTCATCCTTCAACCTCAATTTCTTGCTTGAATCTTGAGTTTTAACCATTGATCTTGCAAACTACACCATAAAAGGTGATATCTAAAGGAGATTAAAGGTTTTAGTTGAGAGACTTTGGGGGAAGAAGCACTTGGTTTCCATTTTTCTTGAGGTTTCAAGGTAACTATAGCAAGAGACCCTTTTTACTTCTATTACTTGCATACTAAAGGTTTTAGAGTTGGATTTTGCTAGTTTACATGGAAAATTTCATGGTTTAAGAGGTGATTCAAAAAAATCCAGCTTTGATGATAAAATTTCAACTCTTATATGATACTTGAGTTTGGCCATGGTTTGATAGCTTTGCCATGTGAATTATCTAGCTTTTATATGTTAGTTTGTCTTGCTTACGGAAAATTTCAGCTTGTAGTTGAAATTTTCAGCTTAGGGTCTCCAAAATTCAGCTTTATTGTGGTTGGTATTTGAGCTATAACTTTGCTATATTTGGATAGTTTTATGGCCTAGATTAAGAGCTGCTTTTACTTATTACTTGTGGTGTTGACTTGGGCTGATTTGAGAAGAAAATGTGGCCTTGAAAATGACTGGAAAATTTGGTAAACACAAAGGAAGTACTATCCATTTTATTTCTTGAAGTTCAAGCGAGTGAAATCGGAACTTGAGCGGTGATTCTTGGTTGAATTGAACTTAGGTTGTTTAGGGTATTCAAACTTCCCTTAGTAGGAGTATATAAGCTGAATTTTTTACCAAAACTCATATACTTTATAAAGCGAAAGTAGCGACCACTTTAAACACGATTTCCTAGTTTCTTACACCAAATTGCGAACTTAAAAGTTTTAATCGTTTCTTTATCAAAACCAAAAGAGTGAGCATGAATTTTCTAGGGTTTAATAAGTAAAATGAGTACTACTTAAACGAGTTCTATTTACTTGGTTTTCTTTAAGCGAAACTTCTATATTTTGAAACCCTAATTGATTTCAAGATGTAATCGATATTTTATCGCAGATTTGGACACTAGCCAGGAGGTTGAACCTGAGCTTGGTTTTGGAAAGCAGTAAATCCTTGGTGAGTGTTTCCAAGTGTATGTTTGAACTCATTACTTGAATGAATTGCTTTGTTAATGTGCTTGGACGGAACTTAACTTGTTTGATAGGGCAAGGGTGTACTTTATCGCATTTGCCCTAATATGACTTATTCCTGTGCACTAGTTACAATTGGTTTGATATATATGTGTGTGTGTGTGTGTGTGTGTGTGTGTGTGTGTGTGACTTGGATACTGTCTGAAATTTCAAAAATCCTGTGGCTAGTTAATGGAGTCGAGCCGGCAAGGGCTTGGTCCATAAGATAACGAACCTTGGGTCTACTGCTTTGTCGAGTAGAGTGCTATCTTCTCGACTAATTTGTATGCTCGAGTATTACCACCACTGTTTATATTGGAGTTCGAGCCCCGGTAGGGGGATTGAATGGTGGATGGAGATTGGAGTTAAGTGGTGCACTACTGGACTGGTTACTCTACTTGAAAGTTGACGGAGTATCAACTACTACTTGGTGAAGCTATGGCCGAGTTAGCTCGCAAAAGTGACTGTATCATTATACTTGAAAATATTGGATATTTATTTAATTTGCTACTTGATGCGTTATTGCTCACTTTTATTAATTCTTATGCTCGCTACTTTAATATTCCAAATTTTATATAATGGTCATCTCGCTACTTGGGTCTACATGTTGTTTTGGAACCTCACTAAATTTTGGCTCACCCTATTAGTTTTGTTTTCCTTACAAGGGATACAAGCGTGGGCGTGAGGCTGGTACAGGCTAGCGTCGTCTAGTTTTCGATTTTTGTGAATTGTACTCGTGCTAGTGCTTGATTAGAGTTGGAAGTCATCTGGAACTTAAATCTTTTGTTGTATTTTGGGAATGTATGAATATTTGAGATAGACTTGAGCATAAATATACATTCTAAGTTTGGAACTGTTGTTTCATTTCCTTTCGAAGTTATAACTTGTTTTCTTGAAGTGAGTGAGTGAGTCCTGGTGAGTGAATCCTGGTGAGAGTTGGGCAGGCGATCTGCTAAACCCTGAGGTACGCCCTAAGAAGAGGTGGGGTCGTCACAGGTGGTATCAGAGCCTAGATTTGAATTGGTCTAGGTGAATTGAGTGACTTGTACTTGATATGGCTTGTGTATGACTGTCTAAGTGTGAAACCCTAGAAAATATATGGTTAACTTAGCTATATTTGTTTGAATTGCTTATTCTTGTAATGTTACTTGTAATGTAAGCAATGGAAGGAAGCAGCGAGAACGGGAGTGCCGAACGACCTCGGCGAGTGCTTAGCTATCAGGAGCATCCCAGAGGGCCGGTATTTCGATGGGCTCTAGGGCGTAGGGTCTAACACTGTGACTGTTGGCGGACCTATTCCTACCCCGATAGGGTAGTCCTCGCCATAGCAGATGAGAAGAGAAGATTGGGCAGTACCAATCGTCGATACCAGACAAAGATTGAGCATCTGCAGGCTGTGCTAAGAGTGCAAGGGTCTAGGATCCGAGAGCTTGAGCCTTCTATTCTCGAGGAGCAAGAGTGAACCAATGCCTTTCGAGAGCAAGTCCAAGAGGCTAATGGTCGCCTTGTTCGAATAGTGAGGGAAGTAAGAGACCGAACCGATAATATTTTGATTGAGTGTGTGGCACTTGTGGGGAAAATGGTACAAGTGAATTTGGCCGAGAAAGGTCAAGAAATCGTAACCCCTAATGATCTTCAGGAGGATCCTGAGAAGGACCCTGAGGAGGAGCCGACTGCACCAGAGGAGGAGGTAGAATCGGTTGGGTCAGTAACTAATTAAGTTAGGAATCTAGAGTTTTGAGGGTTGTGTGAGATAGTTAGGACATCGTAGGGACTAGTTGGGATGACACGTCATCTTTTATTTTTGATATTGACGTGTTAAGGTTGATATACATAGCACCTGCTTGTTGTTCTATGTTCTTTGGTTGTTATAAGTTCTTGACTTTATTAGGTTGGCATGTACAGTAATCTATGACTTGTTATGTGACTTGTTATGATATATATATAAAGACAGTGTTTTATTTTAAATGTGCTATTGCCTTCACTTTATGATTTGGAAATGTTTTTATTGAGCTTTATAACTACTTTATTTTACTTATACCTATATAGTCTATTTTCCAAAAAGTGATATGAAAGGTAGGCGAAATCAAGGACGTGGGACTAGTCGAGAATGCAGTTCTAACCATGGACGTGGGGCTAGACAAGTACAAGAACAGAGAGAAGAGAGAAATGTGACGTCTGAGCAGCAACCTAAACCTTGGGTCGAAGCAGGGGATCAGGTAGCGACGGCAATCCAGCAGATGACTAACATTCTAATTCGATTGATAGAACAGCAGGGTCAAGTCCCTATTAATCAGCCTAGGGACCCTGAAATAGGGGTAGGTAGGGCTCTAGAACGGTTCCAAAAGTTTTCTCCTCCCAAGTTTCTTGGAGGACCAGACCCATAAATAGTAGAGAGGTGACTGGAAGCAATGATCAATATTTTCGCCGTCTTAAATTATATGAAGGAAAGACAGGTGAATTTTGCCGCATTCCAATTTGAGGGTCCAGCCAGAGCTTGGTGGAATGTAATTAAGGCTAAGTGGGGGATAGAACGGATAATATGGACCTGGTTGAACTTTGTGCGAGATTTAACGAGAAATATCTCCCACCCTAATCCAGGAGAAAAGGGAGGACGATTTCATTAAGTTACGTCAGGAAACCTTGAATCTCTGGTCAAGAGCCATATGCCTAGAATCTCTGGTCCAAAAATGATTACCATGTGTAAATGTTAGGTTGATAGCAAGCTAGATATCTCTTCTAATCAAGATTACCATATGAATAGGACACTAATTAAGATTTACTTCCGAAAAGATAAACACTACTGCAGCACATGCATTGAATCGATATATCTTATTAGCCTTTGGTCCTCTCTAGCAGTGGAGGAGTCAGGGTATTTATTTAGGGGTACAATATTTTATATTAAACTTAAAACATGTGTTTTGTAGACTTTGAATACAACCAAGTGTTGTTATAAATTAATTGACATACACCTGTTTATTCCAATATTTCAAAAATAAAATAAACAGTGTATACCTTGTGATTTATAATGTCCAGTAGTTATTAGATTGTCTAATGGTATAAAATTGTCCAATTGTTTATATTACTCATAAAAGTACAAGATGTATATTCTAATATATTCAATAGGTTAATAATGGTACACGTTCAAACTGCCAAATGAATATTTGTTTGCTTATAATTCATGCAGTTGAACATACAAGAGAAATTCAATGTTTAAGTAAATAAGATTTGTAGAAAGAAAATAAAAATAGCATGATGTATTGTCCTAATTCAAAGTTCCATTATAGAATAGGTCAAGGCAATCTGAAAAATTCAATATTTTTGGGGTGCAACTATTGCGATAGATAGAATATTATTAAAATTTATAGGGGCAAGAGTGGAGCAATATTAGAAAGTCAAAACCTTTTATAGGTTATTCTATACTATGCAAAAGTCGGGGAGTCAAAATAGCTTTGCCCCTACTCTCTACTACTGCATAAATATGGATGAAGAAACGTGCCAAAATTGTAATATAGACGAGAAACACAACCTTAATAATAATTTTTTAAACCCGAACGTCCTTCTTCACATCTTTTTCACTTTTAATTGTCAAGTACAGGATTCAAACCCTGAATTTGACTGTGAAAAAGATTCTAAAAACTCTCTGCTAGTCATTGGGCTGACCCTAGTGATCACAAGAAAGAAAACAAGTTGCCATTTGACTAGATAAAGATCATCCACCATATATTGAACCCTAGCATGAAAACATTCTCCATATTAATCATCATTAATCACAGTAGATAAACTATCAATAATGACCACAACTGGACACAATCACAGCAATCGTCATTTAGCATGCGTTCAAATAGTATTCTCGCAAGTGCATGCGTTTAGCATTATTACACTCATATCCCACTAATTTACCTCTTCTAGGGTTACCAGACCACCTCTAAAATAACTCGAGTATAAAGTTTTATTCTGTCTATGCATCTCTTTTGTGGGTGACGGGGTTTTTTTTTTTTATCAATGCAAGTTTATTTCCGAATTTTACCCGTTGGACTGCAAGTATACAGGTCACTTAGTAGTTTTGGGCAAATATCAGGTCGATCCCACAAGGAGCAATTTAAACAAGTACTAGGCCCTTATTTTCTCTATTATTTAGACTTACGATAAATCTGAGCAAGAAGATTATAATGCTATTTTCTACAAATCTGGTTTAATAAGTGCTAAATGCAAATGGAGAACTTTCACTCAAAATTGAATCTAGGGATGTAAATTCCACTTATGGCATAAACAACACAAATGAATAGATTTACCTCTTGTTACAATCCTTGTTTAATTAGGGATTCATTTCCAATATTACCAGATCTCATTCTCATGATGAAATGGCCTAGAGTAGTCCAGTTTTCCCTATTTTCATGGTGAAATACTAGTTCTACTCTGTTTTCCTTCATGAAATGCTAAGTAATCCACTTAAGTGTACCTTTATTTTCATGAACATACAACTTAAGCTCTACTTATGTGTTTCTATTGTTACTACCAATTCTCATTGAATAATAACAACTATAAACATGCTATTGGTGATCAAACAATAACAAGTAATTACAACTGCACAAATAGACAAGTTAATACAAGATACAACAAGTGTAAATCACATTCAATTAATATCATTTAGCCATAGGTTTCATCTACTCCC
This sequence comes from Coffea eugenioides, assembly GCF_003713205.1. Lineage (NCBI taxonomy): Eukaryota > Viridiplantae > Streptophyta > Magnoliopsida > Gentianales > Rubiaceae > Coffea > Coffea eugenioides. The sequence continues at coordinate 29,354 of NW_020862640.1, read as the reverse complement.
TAGATAAAGAAATTTAGCTACTCATGAATGATATAACAATCAAACTCACAAGTTTATTAATGCAAACCTCATAAAGTACAAGTACAAGAAAGATAAAGAAAAGCTTAGCCAATTAATGGTGAAACCCTCAAATTTCTGCTATGTCTTGTACAAGATGATTACAACTGAAGTCTCCAAGTGCTTCTTCAAGAACTTCTAGCTAGAGAGAAATTTGTTACAAGAGGAAAAATTCCCTACGTATGGTCCTCCTTGTTTCTCCTTGCTTCTCTGCATAAAAGGTGGTGGAAAGCACCTTTTTTCTCCTTCATGATTCCAACAACTAAGATTTTGTTAAAGAGAGTCAAAAGATATGTTGTTTTGACTTGTCAATAACTCATTTTGTCTTCCCTTTTGTTGCAGAAGCATGTGCCACCGAATTCTTTCACCCAAGATAGATGGAAAGTTGTGTGAAAAGTGAGAAAAAATGGCTGTGCCACTTGCAGAAGAGAGAGGCAGATCCGAGCCTCGGATCCGAGTGGTGAAGATCGATCCGAGCTCGGATCATCATGATCCGAGGCCTTTTCCATATGGATCCGAGCTCGGATCGGCTGACCTCGGATGCACTGCTCCAGAAGAGCAGACGAGGGCTCGGAGCTCTTTTTGTTCACACGGATCCGAGCTCGGATCCGTGCTAATCAATTTCCAGTTTTTCACTTCTTTCATTTTTCTTCATTTTTGCTCCTAGTATCCTTGTACTTTTGTCCTCCTGATGATCCTTACATTTTCTTCATCTCGTGCATGAATTTCATATATCAATATCCTTCACAATTTCACAAAATTAACGCGTTAATCCACTCATTTATCAAGTTTTGAACACTTAAACAATATTTAATCAATTATCACCAAAAGAGTTCAAATATGGCTTTATTCTTCTCAAATCCTACCAAAAGTTCATGCCAAACTTATATAAAATGTACGTTAAATATTCACTTATCAGTGGGCAGCCACATTAGCAAAATTTTCTGATATACAGCATTTCCTGGAGAAGGGATTAAAAGAAAGTTGGGATCTTTCAAGATTTGGGCTTTACACATAAACCTTATTTGTAATCTGTATATTTGTTCTGAAGTTTTTTGTTTTGTGAACTAGTCAAGGTGAATTCTACCTCATTTTATGGAGATAAAATATGGATAATTATACAAAAAAGAAAAAATGCAAACACACACAAACACGCTTGCAAAACTTGGGAGCTCATATGAAAAGCTTGTAATTACGGAATCATAGAGGTAAGTCTAGCAAATTTTGAAGATTTTTACTCCTTTAATAGACCGTTCTTTGATTAATTCCATATGACTATGAGTTACTTTAAGCACATTACCTCAACCTCAAGGGTGTATATCTCCTTACACCATGAAGCAAGGATGTACGTGAAGTTATATCAATTCACTTGAAACTGTCCATACATCCAGTCTCTAACGGTAATTCACATGAATTTCCTTAGTTTTAAACCTTTTGGGAAGAAATTTCTTAAATTACAAAAATGCTAACTTATAATCAAGATTACAACTTACAAGTTGTTGAAGAAAAGATGAAGCAACACTTAGGGTTTAACCCTAAATCGGCTTAAGGAAGAAGAGACAGAATCCATTGATTTCTATCTAACCAACTTATTTTTCTTGCTATTTTCTCTCACTAGAGTCACGAAATTTCACACAATTCAATTGACATTATTAGTGTTGTTAACTTAGATTATGAGAGTATTTATAGACAAATAGGGTATAGTAATCCACATAGAAATAAGACAACCAGTTTCCAAATAGATTTAGTTTCCATCTTCTAATACAATTTTTATTTTAGAAGACATAACTTTATTTGCACTATAAGTCTATAAATTTAATTTGTTTCACAGATAAAACGATAAGTTATTAAAACTTATCATATAAGTTCCTACTTGAATTTTTTTAGTCTAATCGAAGAAGTTCTTAATATGTTTAATCCATTAGGTTCTCAAATATATTGGTAATAAGTATAAGTTACAATTCTTAATAAATAAAAGTTAGATAAATTAAATTCCTTTAATTTATTATTGATTCAATTAATTAATTAAATTATTCTTATAGATCAAAATTGACATCTAATAATGCATAACAATCATCCAATTAATGAGAATAGTCAAGCAGACAAATTCATCTTTCAGTGAATATTTTCCGTGTAATTAATATCTCCCACCATGCTTATTTTATATTAGTGTTAGAGTCTAGAATATGTGTCTATTTTATTTAGACTAACATTATTTTCTTGTCCAAAAGTATAACTCTAATGAAGAAATGCTTGAAATACGTTTCTAAGGCCTTTCCACTTAGAGTTAAGAATTTTATTTCTACAAGCAGCTAATAATGAGAAAAGAATTTCGAATTTTATTTACACAAGTAGCTAATAATGAGATACCTCTTTCTATCATTAGAGATGGTACTGTATCCCTATAGATTATTCATTATTATTTCATGCTTCATATTATATCCAATCATTAAAGATTTGAACCACTCATTTATGAAAAGCAATCAAATAGAGTCAATGCGTAATAATTCACACTTAAGATATTATGACAATTTTAAATTTAAGGATCACTTACACTCCTGTCATTTGGAGATCAATCCATTGACATTTAACTATGTGGATTGATCTAATAAACTTGATCATCCTAATACTCATATACTTTGGATGTCACACATCATAGCTGATGAGTTCTACTCACTACAACAAAAATGGCTTTTAACGACATTTAAAAGTGTCAGTATAGATAATTTAACCTGACACTTTATCTATCCTCACACCTAGGGCGAGTGTTGTCCCTTCCAATGTGGGGATAGACTCATACTATTCAACATGTCAAGAAAACTATGCTGTTATAACATTCCATCTGCCAACAGAAATCCCTTTTCTTGATAATTGAAAGTGTCAGGATAGGTATAATACAATATTAAAATATCGAATTCTATGCTGACACTTTTAATTGTCCGGAGTTTTTTTTTTTTTTTTAGATAGAAGCAACCTGCAGGTAGTGCTCCCTGCTATACATTCCATCAATCAGAAACCCAAAGGACTTTTAAAATTATCCCAAAGAACAGAATGCATATAAGATAATATGCTATGATGCAAAAATCTAGAAACATCAAACTTGAGCAGTACCGTGATTATGAGAACTGAAAATGCCAACTCCCATAAGCAAGAGGAGATTTGTCATCATGTTTCATACATCAAAAGCAGAATGCAAATGAGACTAAATGATATACAAGCCAACACACAGTGGAAAATCTCAGAATAAATGCAAGCGCACTTTGTTTATAGCAATAACAATTCGCACTCCAGCTGCTTTGGCATGAGCAATGGCCTCTTCTGTTTGAGGTCGAATTCCATCATTAGTAGCAACTACAATAACAGCAATGTCTGTTACTCTGGCTCCACGAGCTCTCATTGCTCCAAATGCCTATCCAACCATTTTTACAGTTATGTTAGATAATTCATCTTGACAAAGGCCTTTTAAGATATGTCTGCAAAATCTCCAAGAAGAGCATTTGACATAAAAATTTTAAAAAAAGAAAAAAAACTTGCATGAATAAGCAGTTAAAAGTTAGAACCAGTGCTACATCATTAATTACCTCATGTCCAGGGGTGTCAAGGAAAACACAAGTCTGTGGCTTGCCATCAAAAGGTACTTGTACCTTGTATGCCCCCATGCCTTGAGTAATTCCACCTGCTTCAGATGCTGCCACCTACAGTAGGTTGTCTAAGATTTAGTTCCCAGCTATTCAAGTATCATAACATAAGACAGAATAAGGTACTTCTTCTAAAGTCATCAAATGATAATGGCATTACAAATAATGTACCTCAACGTGAACATCAATAAAAATAATCGATTCATACCTTGCTTTTCCTGATGTAATCCAAAAGTGTGGTCTGCCAACCCAAAAGAAAACCAGTAATATATTAGCTAAAGATTGTTATGGGACAATAAATCTAGAATGACTCTCCTAAAGATCAATTAACTGGAAGCACACAAAATGTTCATAGGCAACAATCAAATAACAAAGAAAGGTAAAATTATTTCATGCGATGAGATCATAATGACTTCAAAAAAGGTTCATTAACTGGCGATTCTAGTTGACGACTTGCAATAAATCATTATTCATGTTCTTTAAGGTACAAATATCACTTTCCGTTCCTTGAAATTAATGGCATTGTAGCTGTGGATGATAACCGTGTGGGGCCACTTTACAAGCATATTTTTCCTCCAGCTTTAGCGCCATGGCTTTCATTCGTTGGGTTGCCGTGGAAGGTCTTTTGCAAAAATTCCATGTTCTCAGTTTATGAACTGATCTGGTTGATAATGCATTTAATTGATAAAAGCGATTTTTTTTCCCTTTGACTGCTAGGTTGTACCTTTCCCCTTGTTTGAATTTCAGAGCAAGTGGATAGCTGGTACTCTGTGTGGTCGGCTTTCACTTCCTTCTCCCAAGGAGATGATGGCTGATATTCAAGCTTTCTACTCATCAATGGAAGCATCTGGCACTCCAAAGCGGTATACTCATAACATGGCTGGTTATCAGGTAGAAAATGCTCACCTCCTGCTGATTTGATTTCGCTGCAGCTCTTCATTGTCATCTTTCACCAGTGTGACCCTCTTTGCACTTGCTTTTCCATGGACCTAGGCTAGAGTTTTTAATTTCTGCCCAACTCAACTGATGTGTTGTTTTATATCGCCAGTTCGAATATGACGATTGGTTGGCTGCTCAGTGTGGTTGTCTGCCGACTGAAGAATGGAGAAAGCAGATGTATGTTGAAACTTCCATGAGAAAGAGGTCTCAGCCTGAGACATACAGAGACCAGTGGGAAGATGAACACTTGGTCAGACAGGCACAAGCTGATTTTTCACAGTACTTTTCAAAAGTTCCCAGTAGCTAGATATCAAAATCACCCTTCTAATTGGTTGATTTGTTGATGGGGTTTGTTTATTGTTTAATCCTTGATTTTCTCAAAATCATATAGACTGGTGAATAGTGGCAACGCAGTGTCACGAGTCTGTAATTCTCATGAACGTAACACTTGCAACCCAATAAGCTAAATAAGAGGACTAGATGTTACATTTTTTGTCCAGCTAATGAGAATAATACCTTGAACTTTATTTATATTTTCATCTTAAACTCATTAGCTAAATGGGATATATTGTAAAGAACAGTATCAGTTAAAAGACTACAAAAAGATTAGCATTAGTTAAAGGAAGAAAAAGCCATCTACCACAGCTTGTTCTTGCACCACAGAACAAGATATTGTCCACAGAATGCTGCTTTTGGTAGCTAGGCTTAAACCGGTAATGTACTGTACAAAAAGGTGTGCACCAGCCATAAGTAATCGTCAACTACATGATCACTGACCCATAAGTAATCTACCAAAATCACAATGCCGAACAAAATAAGAATGACTTAGCACAAAGCCCCATTATACAACTATTAGAACTCAAAGCATCATACACCATTTTTTATTTTTGCCACACAACAGAAACCTCAAACTATAAAACAGGAAAAAAAATCAAATTTAATTCATAAATCAGCTCTTTAAAAAATCCAAATAGCAATTTTTAACTGACACCCAACTAGATTTTCAACAAAGATTATCGAGGCATTTCATCAAACATGTCGAAGGCTATTACTAATTCTACACAAACAACTCCATTTCCTCTTTCCCTGTCCTCTTTTAGCTTATAAACCTCTGAAGCGCTATAATTTATAACCATCACATGCCTATAATAGCACAAACTTGGTCAAAATTTTGAGCCAAAAATAACTATAAAACAACGTTCCGCGTACAATTTCAACAAATAGGGGGAAAAACATACACACACACAAAGATGCACTGCATATCTGTGTAACTATAGGAACGCAAAAACCACGAATTTGAAGTAGTAAGTGGGCTTTTGGCTTACCTGGACACCTTCGGAAACGGTAGAGACGGGGGAAGAGGTGAAATCGGAGTCAAGGGTAAGAAAAAGGAAAATGGCGAGACCAAAAAACGAGATTGCCATTAGTAAAAGTAAGCCAATGAACTAGGAAATTTGCCAAAAGGGCAAATTGAGATTGGACTTGGAAGACAATTCTCGATAAACTATTCGAGTCGGGGGAGAAATTTGTTGAGCCGAATTTGAAGAAGAAGATGACGATGACCTGGAAGTGGGTTTCCTTCGAGAGAGATTTTGTTGCTGATGCTGCTGTTAGCTGCCTGAGGGAGCCACGGTTGAAGCTTTATGGAAACTGCTGCTTGGCTGCTACCCATTTTTCCTACCAACTACATCGGAATCTGACAACAGAGAGATAGAGAGACAGAGAGAGGGGGGCTGGAAATGGTGGAGCTGGAAAATGAAAATTTTGAGCAAGTGTTTTGGCCGGCAGAATGAAAATTTTGAGTGTTTTAGAGCGAATGAATCTTCCGCCAAAATCAAACGATGCCGTTTAGTGTCTTTCTTTTTTTTTGGTATATCTCGCATTTTCTCAAGTGTCATGTTAGATAGTCTAAAGGCACATTATTATTTTTATATCTAATAAAATAAAAAAAATTAGACTATATATTATTGAATTGCTAATAAGTGTCATGATAGGAGTGCTATAATGACACAAACCAACAAGTGTCCCTACAGACATGTCAGGAAAAGCCATTTTTGTTGTAGTGACTATTTTGCATATAAAGAAGAGATTTAGTATATTCTAGTTTATCCGTATTAACAATGTCTTATCTTACTAATATTATGACTCAAAATATTTAAGAATAAATTTAGTAATAACTAATTGGACCTCATCATCATAACTTTTATGATTTTATTGATTAGGTTTATTTTAAGAACTATAACAGCTTTAACCGAAAAAAAAGGGATACTCATCTTATGCAAAAAATTGAGGCCATGCCATTTGAAGATAGATTCATGGGGGGTCGGATATCTATCAATAACTCATGATTAGTTCCTGCATCATAAAGATTCCGAAAAATCAATAACCCATTTCCAGTTCTTTTCCTATTAGAACAACAACAGACTCTGCCCATTCCCTCGTGACATCCACTTGATTCTTCATCAAAATTTTGAAGCTTGTCTTCCCTTCATCTTTCTTTATTTATCTTAAAGCTTTTCTAATTGGTTGTTGGTACAATTTGGGAGTTCTTATCTATCCAAACTCATTGAACCGTACAGACTTAAGTTTTGCCTTGTTTATGTTTGTTAATATGCCTCAATAAGAAAAATAATTTGCTATTGGTCCTATAACCTTTTGGGTTCTCCACGTATGTTAAGGACAACACCCAAACCTTTTCTCCTACTTCATTCATCACTTGTTTTTCCTTTCATTACCTCCAACCCATCAAAGGCATAGAATATCAGTAGAGAAGCTTCATCTTCAACTTATGGACTGATCACTTTGTGAACCCGATCGCTGCAACCTCTATGGCTGCCATGGTTGCCCAGCCACCTCCGGATGATGGGCAACCTCCTTCTACGTCACCTGGGTTTCGTAAGAAAACATTCTCTGAGCTATTCTCCTCCGTTTCAGCGCCTTTCCCCAGCCTTCAGGTTAAGGCAACCTCTATGACCCATCGTGGAGAGCCGGCCATATCTTTTTCTACAGCAGCTATGGAGTCCATAGCGACTCCCTTTCGATTCTCGCTAGTCGGAAAGTTCTCCAGACAGCGGCCAGCAATGGAGGCTGTGCGCAAATTCTTTACGTCACTCGACTTGCATGACTCGTTTTCCATTGGGCTGCTTGACGCTCGGCATGTCCTGATCAGGTTGCACAACGAGGCGGATTTCTTACGGATTTGGACAAGGAGTATTTGGTATGTGGTTGGGTGTCCAATGCGTGTCTTCAATTGGTCTACAAGTTTTCACGTTGACAGGGAATCTTCACTCGCTCCAGTTTGGTTCAATCTGGCCAAGCTTCCAGTCCACCTATTTGATAAACAATGTTTGTTTCAAATTGTTTCATGTTTGGGGCGACATCTCTTCGTCGATTCTGCAACGGCTAATCTCACCCGTCCTAGTGTAGCGAGAGTATGTGTTGAGGTTGACTTGTTAAAGGAATTACCATCCCGTATATGACTACAACTAGGTGAGGGCCTGGGTTTTTGGCAGCCATTGTTACATGAGCACATGCCGACCTATTGCTCCCACTGCTATCGGCAGGGGCATGAATAAGCCGAATGCCACGTTAAAAAGCCAGAGCTCCGGTCCAAAGGGTTATCAAAATCTGACCCACGCATACAATGGAAGGAGATGGCTAAGCAGACCGGCTCGGTTCTTGCTGCTAAGGATATGGCACCTTCTTCAGCAAAACTCGTGGTGACTTCTTCTATGGAGGATCAGTGTGGGGTGGTCTCGTTGCCTCCTGTGATGACGACGGAGCCTGCTGGGCAGCTACAAGAAGACGAGGAGATGTTGGTAGAATCGTCATCTGCTACTGCTTCAGCGGCTGTGGAGTTGCCTGTCGCGAAAAGTCCCGATCAGACGCATGACTTGGTACTCCCTCACTTAGGCACGGTTCAGGTGCGAACTGGGGATGCTACGTCTCCTACCCCAACTATGGGTGGCATTCTCTTACACAAGGAGGTAGAGCTGCCACTGCCATCAGAACCTGTAGTCTCTGCTGCGGCTCCCGTTCTTGCTGCTGAACAGGCCGCTAGTTGGGAGGTTTTCCTTCCGTTTCCAGTTTCCCTACCCTCTATGGTTGATGATGCGTTGAAGGCGGCGGCTACTAGTATCATCCATGACATGGTTGATCGGGTAGTGGAGGAAGACTCTCAAGCAACGGAGGATGGCGATGACGACTCCGAAGGAACAGACAATTCTTCACCTGAAGAACCCATTAGCGCGGGCTGTTTGTCTCCTCGATTGCCAAGGCCACAAGGTACTGTACCAGAGTGTTCTCATTCTGTGACTGATCACCTGAATGTAGACCAGTTATCGGCACTGGAGCAGGGGCGTCAAACAGCTCAGGGTCGTGGCATACGGGCTAATTTTCCATCGGATCGAGAGCTCAGGTTGGTGAAACACAACTCTCAAAATTCTTTTCATGCTTTATCTAATGATTAGTGCACTTTTCTTGAATATTCGGGGGATTTCTTGATCTCCAAATTTACGAAGGCTCAAAAAATTAATTTTGTTACACAAGTTGTCGGTGGTTGGGATCTATGAGCCTAAACTCTCCACAAAAGACATGGAATCAATTCGTGTGCGTTTGAATTTTGATCATGTGATCTCTAACCCGTCAGGGGATCTTTGGATTTTCTTTAGATTTCCTTTTACCTCCATGGTTGTTGGGGAGTCTGACCAACACTTGTCCATCTCATTTTGTCATCCCCATCGATTTTTTCCTTTTATTGTTTCCTTTGTTCATGCTAAATGTACTGCCACGGAAAGGAGGAGGCTATGGCCTGCTTTGCTTCGCGACAAGCCTTGTCACGAGCCATAGTATATTGTGGAGGATTTTAACCTTATTTTATCTCCGAATGAGAAGAAGGGAGGTCGGCCGTTTCAGCCATCTCAGGGTTTGGAGCTTTCCCAATTCATGGGAGAAGCTGGTGTGCTTGATGCAGGGTTCTCTGGGTCCAGCTTCACTTGGTGTAATAATAGACATGGGCGAGCAAGAATCTGGAAGCGCCTAGATCGGGTATTACTTAACAATGCGTGTTTAAACGATTCGACCTCGATGGTTGTCTCCCACTTGGTGCGGGAACCCTCTAACCATGGCCCACTTCTCCTTTCCTTCTCTACCAGGCTGGACAATAAGTCTCGTACTTTTAGATTCCTTAACGTATGGACATCTAAGGATAGTCTGTTGGATGTAGTGAAGATGGCTTGGCAAGGTGATGTCAGTGGCTCTTCGTTTTATCGCGTATGGACCAAACTGAAGAGAGTCTCTCATGCTATTCAGCAATGGAATAAGGAGACGTTTGGAGATGTTTTTCTCAACGTGAAGAGGGCCGAGGCAGCGGTGGCCCGGGCTGAGCTTCAGATTGAGGTAGATAGCTCGGAGGAGAATTTTATTGAGTTGAAACGGGTACAAGCTGAATTGCAGAGGGTCCTGACTGTAGAGGAACAATTCTGGAAACAAAAAGCCAGGGTTAAGTGGCTCCAACACAGGGATAATAATTCTAGATTTTTCCATTCAGTGGTGAAACAGCGAAGATATCGGGCAGCAATTCACAGCATTCGAGACTCCCAGGGCACTTGGATTACTGATGATGGCACAATCGGGATGGAAGCCGTGAAGTTTTTTGATGATTTATTATCGGCGGAGTTTTCTTCAGACTTTAGACTGGTCCATGTTATTCCCAACTTGAGTTCCGAAATTGATAATAGCTGTCTGGAAGAGGCCCCTTCTTTCGACAAGGTTACGAGGGTGGTCTTCTCTATGGATGGTGATAGTGCAGCAGGCCTAGATGGTTTCACTAGAAAGTTCTTTACCTTTGCGTGGGAGGTGGTCGGTCCTGATATCTTTCAAGCGATTCTTAGTTTCTTTTGTGGAGCTAAACTTTCTCGATTTGTCACAGCTACCTCAATTGTGCTCATTCCAAAGGTCCTAAATCCGTATTCCTTCTCTCAATTTCGTCCTATCAGTGTATGTAACTTTTTGAATAAAGTCATCTCTCGAGTTTTGATCCGTCGATTAACTCCGATTTTGCCTCGGATTATTTCTCCTCAGCAAAGTGGTTTTGTTCACGGTCAGACTCTGTCGGACAACTTTCCCCTGGCTCAAGAGTTGATTACAGATATTGAAAAAAAATGTAGGGGACGGAATGTAGTGCTTAAACTGGACATGGCGAAGGCGTATGATAGGATGTCATGGTTGTTTATTATTAGAGTGTTGCGCCGCTTTGGATTTGGGGAAAGGTTTATCGATATGGTGTGGCGGTTGTTGTCAAATGTCTGGTTCTCAGTGCTTGTTAATGGAGTTCCGTATGGCTTCTTCAAGTCTAGCCGAGGCCTCCGACAGGGCGATCCCCTGTCGCCGGCCTTATTTATTATTGGAGCTGAGACTTTGTCCAGAGGATTGAATTTATTATATTCCCAATCAAATTTTGTGGGTTATAAAGTGCCAAGACACTGTCCTACCATCTCTCATTTGGCCTTTGCGGATGACATAATAATCTTTGCCAACGGGTCGGCCTCTTCGTTAAAGAAAATTATGCGAGTGTTAGAGCTATATCAAAAGGCACCGGGTCAATTGGTGAACACTAGTAAGAGTGGGTTCCTGCTTCATCCAAGTGTCCCAATGGCTCGTCAGGGTATCATCGAACGAGTTACTAAATTTTCGAGAAGAGGGTTCCCCATTCGGTATTTGGGACTTCCATTGTATACCGGCAGGTGCAAGGGATCTTATTTTGCGGATCTGAGCCAACGAATGATTGATAAAGTCCTCTCCTGGAAGACTCGGCTTTTGTCATCGGGTGGGAAGATCATTTTGATTAAGCACATGCTTTCGAGTATACCCATCCACCTCTTGGCTGCAGGGGTCATGCCAAAAAGTATATTTCATATGATTGAGCGGGTATGTGCAAATTTCTTGTGGGGGATGACTGAAGAGTCTAGGAGGTTTCATTGGGTGCGGTGGAGAGACTTATGCTTCCCACCAGAGGAGGGTGGCGTTGGATTTCGGTCAATTGATGACACTTATAGAACTTTCTCCTGCAAGTTGTGGTGGACCTTTAGGCAGAATCTCTCACTGTCGGCTATGTTCATGCGAGCCAAATGTTGTCATGATACTCACCCTTGTCAGGTTGCCCTGAGATCTCCTAGTTCAGTAACATGGCGCCGCATGTTGGACTTTAGGGGATTTATGGAGTTATTTATACTTTGGAGACCTTATAGTGGTTTTTGCCACTTCTTGTATGACAATTGGACGGGGTCAGGTGCATTATATCTTCGAGCGGATGTGCAGGATCATTTGTCCTTCCATGACTTTATTGTGTGCGGGACATGGAATAGCCGCTTGTTGTCTCATGTCCTTCCGCCTGATTTAGTCCAGAATGTGGTGGGCATGCCGATCCCCTGTATTTCTTCGGTGCACAGGATGGTATGGACGGCGTCATCTTCTGGGAGTTTCTCATTATCCTCGGCCCTCCAAGAGGTGCTACAGGCTAAACCCTCATCCTTCATGTTCAGTCAGGTTTGGCATCCGCACATCCCTCTAAAAATTTCCTTCTTCATGATGCGTTTGTTGCGGGAACGGTTGCCTTTGGATGATATTTTAACCCGGTATTGTGTTCACTTACCGTCTAAATGCTTTTGCTGTTTGGAGCCTAGTGTTGAAATGCTATAACATGTATTCATATCGGGTGATGTCGCAAAGGCAGTTTGGAAGTTTTTTGGGCCTCTCGGATCTCTCTCTGGTCTTAATTTGGCACAGGAGCATTTAACCGTACAGTTGGCGAATTGGTGGTACAAGCCTACTAAGTCCGCGAGGATAAAATTTGTCTTTCGCCTCCTACCCGTATTTGTGTGTTGGAATTTGTGGAAGACGAGGAATTCAGCAGTGTTTGAAGGGGTTATCAAGGATGTCCGATCTATTTGTCGAGCTATTTTTCAAAACTTGAAAGACGCATATTGGATGAAATTTGGGGAATTACAACAGGTCGCATCTTGGCCCCAATTCTTGGGTTTGGTGGAGCAACGCCCTGATGTGGCTAAGTTTCGTCTGGTTCACTGGCAGGCTCCACGGCTGTCAATGTTTAAACTTAACATAGATGGGTGCTCCAAAGGAAACCCGGGGTTGAGTGGTGGTGGGGGGATTCTTAGGGATGGCTTAGGGAAGTTCATCTTCGCTTTCGCTGGTTGCTTTGATGTTGCTACTAGCTTGCAGGCCGAGGTCAAAGCGTTAGCGCTTGGGCTGAGTTTATGTGCCCAGAGGAATTTTTACAGCAGTTGGTGGTTGAGTCGGATTCTCTAGTGCTTATAAAGATTCTGAGGAATGATTACCAATGCCCATGGACGATTAGTTATGAGATCGAGCAGTGTTGCGAGTTCTCTCAGGGGAGTATACAGTTCAAGCATTGCTATCGTGAGGCCAATAAGGTTGCGGATGTTCTAGCCAATGTGGGGTGTGCCTTGGTTGAATCGGTATGTATTTATGAACATTTCAGGGACTTACCAGGTATAGCTAGGGGTGATTATCAGTTGGATAAACTATCCTACCCGTCTATTCGGCGACGTCGAGTTAAGTAAATAGGTGTCTTGTACTTGTCTTGTATCGTTGAGGTCAGGCTTTTGTCCCCCTCAACAACTGTTCTGAGGCAATAAAATCCAAGCATCTTGGTTTTAAAAAAAAAAAAAAAGAACTTTATCATTCACATGTAAAACACATGCAATTGAAATGATAAAGCTGTCATTCATTATTTACATATACATAAATATATAACAAATGTTTAAAAGTCGATTAGTTTTAGAAGGTACGCACTAACAAAGCTCATGACATGCTCCAGGATTGACCCCTGTCCCTGAAACTACTCCAGCAGTGGAGATCATCACCATCTAGGTGGCCCTTGTTACTATAGTTTTTTGATCATTAATACTTTTGGCAGCACCAGGGCAAATCAAGGAATGAATGCCGTTCACTGCATAATAAATGATCAAGAAGAGAGATGGAAAAAAGTTCTTTTACCTTGAAACAATCACTAAAAGCTTAGATATAAACTAGTGGGAAAAAATTTGGGCAAAAAAACTATGGAAATAGGAAATTTTTTCATGTAGATGTTCTTTCATCTTGATTTGACATCCTGTCAAATATTTCCAAAGTGACAATAAAAAGGGTTTATAAGCAATAAATAGGGGCGAAAAAAGATTATTTTACATTGTCACTCTCAAGGCTAACCCCCAACTAGGAAACATATTTGAAAAAAAATCAGAATATAATAATGCAGGTCAGCATTATCGGTTCTCAATTATGGATTTTAATCTTGATTATTGTTTGGTGGCTACACCTTCCTCCAATTGCATAAAATTATTGTTAATCTTCCCTTACAACCTTTTTCCTTAAGTGCCTAAACTGTAACCTTGGTTGGCCACTAGTAAATTCAGATCACAGTGAATCATCCTTCTATATATATTTCAAACTCTGGAATCATTTTTCTCACACCACAAGCAAGTACAGGTACCAACTTTCGACTAACTAATATAGGCATTTATTTACAACCCTAATTCTTGTGCTTTTTCTTGGCTTCTTATTCTTCTTTAGTCTGACCTTTAACAACATTAATCCTTTTTCTCAGGTTGTGTAATGTAATCATGAAGACTTTGCTCGTTGCTTCTGTTGCTCTTCTGTTGGTTATTGGATCTCTTGAAGCAAATGCCAAGAGGGTTTTTTTCCATGGCCGTCAGCTTCTGAATGATGCAAATCCTAGCCGAAAAGTTACCACTGGTCCTAACCACAAAAGAGCTGCTCCTGCGGTTCAAGTTGATCAAGTTAATGATGACGATGATGATCCGGATTCTGGATCAGATTCCCACCGCTATTACCCATGCGAGCAGCGCAACTGCAAGAAGACATGACTGTGATGGCATTTGCACGACAGCTTCGAAGATTGCGTGAAATTGAGCGCTTGTAATAACGTTAGATGAACTCCCAAGTGTCCAAAAAAATGTGTAACATGTTAGCAGTATGCCCTAGAGCATTAATAATTATTGTCTTGATTAAAATAAAATGGCACTTCTTGATTCAATTATTCTTGGTTTAGATTTGATTGAATGTTGTCCATTATTATTTGTTAAGGTTCCATTCTCATGTGATGAGGATATGAGTGACGGAAAAACTTGGTACAAATAATATTAAATTGTTCCTAATCATAGGATTATTAATTGGGCAAGTTTAATCCGGAAGATTAGTCTCATATTTATTTTCTATGATTAATATGAGATATTAATGATAATAGAATGGCGAGTCTCATACCATTAAGTATGTGATACTAGAACAAATATGAGAGGCACTTGTGTGACAAGTTGGCTTGAACACTGACTAATTTAAATAATGAATCATTAGCTTATTAATGTCAATGATTCATTATTGATTGCAATGGTGCATGTGATCCTTAGACCTGAGATGACACGGTTGGCTCATTCATGGGTGGTTAAAGTCTATCAATGCAGAAAATACTTGTTCTAATCACGGATGAGTATTGGCATATGGTACCTCTAATTAGTTATGCATGGAGCCAAGTGTTTATGCAAAATGGGATCTATTATTCCATCATGAATGGTTTGATATCTTATGAAATCTATCAATCTTGACTAAAGGAGTTCTTGGCCAAGACAAATTGATTCATGTAGATGATCAATTTTATAGTCAAGTAATTTGATAGATTAAGTCATACGATTGAGTTTTAGAGTTTGACATTATTACTAAACTGAACTCAATAGGGATATAGTAATAGAAGGATTTGTATGCAAAACAATTGCAGTCATGGTTCACATAAAAGGATTCCAATCTTTTCATCGCCGGTTGGGTGTCATGATATGCTGCTAGGCATCACTCATGAACTATGTTAACTTGAGGTATATTTGGAGAACTTCTCAAGTGTTAGAAATGTTCTAACTAACGTTAATAGGCTAACGTTTATTACATTGCCAACTGGGTAATGGACCTAGATAGTCACACACAAAAAGGATTTGAACTAATAGGGAAGTTTGATTAGAATGGGTTTAGACTTTGATAAGGATGCTAGCACATCTTGAAACCCAAGCTAGACAGAATTTGGAGGTGGTATTTGAGTATGACTCAAATATTATAAAGATGAAAATAATAGTTAATATAATTATATTAATTGTGTTTATATTTTGATGTGACCAAAACTAAAACATGAATTAAATAATTATATTAATTGTATTCTATTTTTGATTTGATCAAGATAAGAATAAAAATATAAACTGGTTGTTATGATTTGGTCAAGATGATACAAGATATTGATCTAATCAAAACAACAGTATAAATAAGCCTTATTGACAAAGAGTTGTTAAGGGGTCTACTAGGGTGCAAAACAATCAGGATTGTTTTGAATAGGAACAAAGCAATATCGTTGTTTCTTCACTACCGAAACAAAACTCCAAAATTCTGTTACCTATTGGTTTGAGTCTGTGTGGACGAACTAGAGGCCTGACGTGTGGAAGGCTTATTGCTGGAATTCAAACATCTACATCAGGCATCGCAAATTCGTCTGAACAAGTAAGTACTTATTTGTTTTGAAATATCAAGGCCTGAATCAAATTGCAACTTCAAGCAAGAAGAACAAAACAAAACTGTTTGCTCATTCCGCTGCGCAAATAATTTTTTCTTTCATAACATACTACTATCGTACCAGCATAACAGCTGGACTTGTCAGTTTCCCGTTAAAAAGTATTAATTTGTCTGTTTAAGATTTGTAATAAATCTTGGCTGTGTTGCTGCTTCTCGTGCGTAGTATTTGGTATCCTTTTCGTAAGCTTCTCCATAGCAAGCAGTTCTAAGGTGTTTAATTTTTTTTTTTTTAAAGACACAGCGACCCTTTAATAAAAAAGTAAATTAGTTTACACTGCACTTATATATATATATATATATTTTAAAAAATTCCCACTATAGGATCATCGACTCTACTAGAGATTGAGATTGGGTAGGGAAGGGAGCAGAACTTGTAGAAAAATATATTTAAGGAAGTATTCTTGTACTCTGTGAAAAGTTTGGGAAAAAGTGTAATATTTATAAGGAAACAACTACAATATTTAAATGTTTTTAGGGGATGCTAAGAGGATTTCGAGATTATTTTTTTGGGGTTGGAGGGGGGAGGGGGTATAATTTTGACTAGGATAGAAGTTGATATTTTCATTTTTTTAAAGGGTAAGAGATTTTTTTTCAAATTTTCGGGTGGCCGGTCCCTCCCCGTCCCTCTTTACACCCTCCCTGATTAAAGTGTAAATATATAAGATGAGAAATTGACTACACTTTGTGTTTTTCTAAATTTTTCTTCCATTCTATATCTAATAAATCTCACGCTCTAATTTGTAGTAAAAAATTCACTAGCTTTCTTTTCCAGTAGTGCCATATTTTCTCTAACTTAAAATAGGACCAATTTTGGTTGTAGCTATGGCATTTACAACCAATTTCAGCAGTGGGTATGGAATTTCAATTCGTAGATATTATTCATGCACTCGTAATTATAAGTGATTATACCATGAGTTTAAGTTATTTATTCTACAGGACTATAAATACTTGGCAGGACAACTTCGAAGGATACAGAATTCTTTGTTATCATCTATGAAACTAATATTGCTTATAATCTAAAAAATCAGGAAAAGTGTTTAGAAAATTCTTTTTTTTTTGGTGGTGTGTCAATAAAATGTCAAAGTACAAAATATGAAAGTAGACTATAAAAAAAAAAACAAATAAAACCAATCTGCAATATAAAGGCATTGTTATGGGTCTTAGTTATTCTTCCATGTCATCTTAGTTGCAAAGCATTTTGTAGATTGTTTGGTTTGTTCCAATACAAAGAGTACTGAGATTAGACTTTTCTTTCTGCTTTTCTGATGAAACTGAACGAGTGTATTCAAAGTGTACCGCACCTTGCTTCCGAAAATTTACTATAAATACAACGGATGGGAGGCTTTGTCTGCTGTTGTTGGTATTGGATATGCTTTGGCTTCTTCTGGGACTTTCAGCGCAAACAAAGTGTTATCATTGATGTATTGAAGGGGTAAAAAAGCAAAGGAAAAAAAAAAGAGAAGATAACGGGAAACTATTAATATTGCTTGGTGCCATCATAATCAAAGATGGATTCTAGAATATCTAATTGAATGCACAAAATAGTTTGTTTATGATATTATGTAGCGTACAAGTAATACATCGAATTGTGTGCAGCTAATATATCTATTTCCTATATAGGATACAATAATACCACTTTGTTTGAACATTAAAATTTGATTAAATCTACATACGATCATAGGCGACCAAAAAATAAAGATGAATGGATAAATTTTATTTAAAGAAAAAGAACCTTAGTTTCAAATTGATGCTATATTAAATCTAAATAAGCTCTGATTTTGATTTTTAATACTCAAATTGATCTCATTTTTTTTTCCAATTCCGACTTTTTTGATCCAAATCTAGGCATCTTTATTATTGCAATGTCCAATATGTTTATTATTGCAATTTCCTTTTCTCTTGTTTATGCATGTGAGAGACATATTCGAAACATTGACGTATGTTTGAGTTGAATATCTTTAGCTCTTTAACAGAAAATAGTCGGTAGCTAGGAAATCGTAGGCGGTTACCTGTTTTGGGTTCTTGCAGACCTTTCCATTCACAAACACTGCACAAAAAATTAAAGTACGATAAATCATGTATATCTATGTGATCCAGTCACCTCAAAATCGTAACGGATCTTCTGTGTCACACCCTATGTCACTTTTTGTCCCACTTTTTATTATATTGCTATTTCTCCTACATAAACATCATATTTTAGTTCTTTTTTTGTTTCTTTAAGATTCAATAACTATTAATTGAGTAAAAAATAAATACAGCAAATTCAAAAAAGCAATATATAATAGAAAATTAAAAAATACAGCAGAAAATTCATAAAAAATCTCATTTTTTATGCATTTTGATTTTTTTGAGTTTGTTAAACTTTGTGTATAACTCAATTAATAGTTATTGGATCTTAAGGAAACAAAAAAGAACTAAAACATGATGTTTATGTAGGAGAAATAGCAATATAATAAAAAGTGAGACAGAGAGTGGCACAGAGTGTGGGACAGAAGATCCGTTGCACCTCAAAATGCTCTCGAGAAATGTCTTTGACAATTGGCAAAGCAACTGATCCGAAGACACAGGATAAGAATTTGTCCAGTGCATAAAATTTTTCTTCATCAATATTATGAAGGGCTCTTCTAGTCTATGCATTAAGGTCACAGGATAAGAGTTTGCCTAGTGTTGAGTTTTATGCAAAAGATTAAAATTTTGTAGGTTAAAGCTTACGCAATTCATGAGGTGGATGTTAACGTATGAATTAATAGGTTTCACCCTCTCTATTTTTGTGTTTTTATCGTGTGCCCTTAGGACACAAAATAGAAAAGCCTATTATAAATACCAAGTAATATATATTGCAGAATATGTAGTTTGGAAATGGACTACCTGCTGCTGTTGCATCAGCCACGGCAACGCAGAAATCCTGTAAGTAATCATATACACCAGAAAATGAAGACGTCAAAGCCATAACAAGACTTGCTACGAAGCCAGCAGGTGCCATTATTGTTACTAACTAGGAATAACTTTGAGCTCTCACACTTCCTCTAAAAGATACTATTGCTGAGGATATGCGCAAAAATTCGCTGGCCACATGAAGTACTTCTGATGATGGATCTCCAGGACATGCTGCTGGTCAGGGCATATCTCAGGTAATATCGTTAATTGCTGGCAAATCTTTTCATGTCTCACATGTGACTCTGTGGAAAACTCATTAGCGAATTATGATGGTTCTAGTCAATTATTCTTTGGATATGTTTTCCAAGGTTTTCTAGTGTTTTGAAGGGTCTTCTCAAGTTAGAAGAAATTGCAAATGGCATATATTCCATTAATGTAATTTTAGGAGGTAAGCCCTATGTGCCCCTCGTAGTAGTATTACTTTTTCCTCATCTAATAAACAAATAGGAGTCCAAAACAAAATCGAGATCTTTAAAATCGAGATCCTACACCGGATTGTATTGGAGTGCATTTATAACGCAAAATTCTTATTATTAAACCTAATTAACATCATAAAAACCTAAATAATTTTTAATCAATCTTTAATCTAAACACAAATTTTCCAAACAAAAAGGAAAAATGAAAAAGCTCAAATAAACACTTTTTTAAGAATCTCTGTGGATTATGGAGCTACTTAACCCTTTCAAAGCAATGCAATTAATTTCACAATCTTCCGAATGTTCATCAAACAGTACTCCTTACTTCCCGTGAACAAGAATATTACAAGAGAAGAAAAATTTTTCATAAGAAAGCACGAGCCAAGAGTTGATTAAATTCTTTTCCATCCTGATAAAAACATAAAGATGGAGAATTTTTCGTTATGATATTTGATTGACAAGATATTTTCTCCATATAGCTTTACTCTTCGTCATCTCTGTTGCAGGCATAGATCAGGATGCCTGTGTTACTATCACTTAATCATGCTTCCGAACTGCACGATCCAGACTTGGTACAAACAACTTTCATGTTGACTTTTGGCAGATTAATTTAAGCTGTCATTGAAGCCCAGATGGCTTTCTATCAGTTCAGATCAGCATAATCTGCTTGAATTCATTATATACTTTAATTCTGGAATTGTTAATTGCACATCTGCAAAGCATAAGATTATTTTGAGCATAATCAATGCTGAGCTTCTGATTAAAATTGGGATATAATGATTCCTCGTGTCAGGATCACTCCTGGGATAGATTTTTTATGTATACCTCCACTCTGACTAATACATAACCTTGATTTGATTCCTTTGTTCACATGACTATCCCCAAAATGGATGGATGCAGAAATTTGGAAGCTAAGAAACAGATGCCACTTCTTGGGAGGTGGGATGAAGTAGTGGATCCCTTTGCTGATTACACAGGCTATGCCATTAAGCTCAAAAATGACTGTCTGATCAGCTTGATTGAATGAGTTATATGTAAAGGAGATATGTAGTATCAACCATGTTTAAAAGATACTTAAGAGAATAATTGAAATGATCATCTTGATGTCAAAATTATCTCGGAACTATAGGTCAATTTTACATGACAAAGCATTCGTAGACAACAAAATTATGGATTAACTTTTTATGCACTAATAGTGTAGTAAGTTTTTATAATAGCAGTTTTGGATATATGTCACGTATACATAATTTGAATTTCAATTTTAAATTTGTGTTATGTGCATGATTTTAAAATTCAATTTAAGCTGGTTAAAAGTGTTTAAATGCAATGAGAACATGAATGTGGATAAGTACATTTATATGGTGATTGGGCATGAACACTTACTTTATAGAAAGAAAAAAAAAGATGAGCATAGTCTGAATAATCCTTATCCTATGTGGTTTGCACGTCGAGTCAGAGTCGAAGCTGCATTCATTTAGAAACGTCTTACTCATTGTGCAGAGTGCATCATGATGCAATTTTTAGCTATTCTGCCCATTTTACTTAGTACCTTCACAAGTGAAGATTCTATATTGCGATCCCTATTGAGAATTCAATAATGGCAAGCAAAAATATCTGTGCAGAATTTAATTGGAGAACTCCATCATTTCAGATACATGACTATATGGTCTGTCGACCCCACTACAACAAAGGCAGTACCTTACTTCACATTGGACGAAAAAATAGGTGCTACGACTAGGTTGATTGTAGTTTGATTATCTGTCCCGATTATAGATCTTTATCAAATTTAGAGACAGAAGTTGAGTTGAAAAAATGATATGCATTTGTATTTGAATTGAGGGGTAGTTATAGCAATTTTTTCGAGTTGTTATAGTACCCGCTACAATGATTTTGATTGTTTGCTACAGTGTACAGTATCGTTACAGTGCTCGCTACAGTGTACAGTTTACTTTTTGCTATCATGTTTGCACAGTAACTTGCTGGACAACTACAGTGACTTCCGGTGCTACAGTGAGAATAATTTTTTATTGATTTTCTCTGGATTTGTTTGTTCTTGTTCCGATTGAACCAGCTTGAATGTCCTTAGAAGCGTCTGTTTATGTATTTAGAAAATGGTTGCTAATAATTTTTCTAATGCTTCTTTGATCCATTTCTTATAATGCTGTGTATTGACTCCCCGTTTCTCAAGTAAATACTTGTTGAGGGCCATCCTTTCAATATTTCTTCTTTTCATGAACCACTGTTCTTTCAAGGATTGTACCGAGTAGTTTGAGTCTGTTACCCCAATATGGTTGTATCTGTGTATGTGGTGGCTAGGATTTCTTTCGCCAGTATCTTGGTTAAAGTACACACTATCAAAGTTTCTGATTCTGGATTCTTTTCGCTCATTTTCAATATAGTGATACTCCATCTAGAGGCGCGAGAAAGCATCGTCTCTAAGTTTGATCTGGAAGGATTAATTAGTAGGGTCTCCAGGAATTAAAAATGGATTTTCATCATCTTCAGTTTCCTGAACCCGGCTTATTGTTGAGTTTTCATCAATTGCTTGGAACTGTTTGAAATTGTTTCATCAAGTATCCAATTTGAGGTTGATTCATCAGGAAACCAATCCTAATTTGATGTTTGGCCTTCATCAATGGTTTGATTGTTGTTTAGTTTTCCGTCAGAGGTTTGCAACCAATTAGAGTATCCGTCAAAGAAATAGTTGTTTGTTTGTTTCTTTTCTGGATGGTATGATGATGAGCTTTCTTCGTCTATCATGTTTCTGTAAAAAAGGAATTAGTTAGTTTATCTTTAATTTTTAGAAAAGGGTAGGAGGGCATTAGTATCAAAGAGCCGGGGTATTATGCCCTCAACGGTGGTTAAGTAAGAAACTAATTCATTGATAAAGGATACTCCTAAAATGATATTATTGGTTAATTTTTTTGGCTAGGAAAAAATGTGTCTAGGATAGATAAGGATGAGACAGTTTAAAGCTAATATCGAGTTTAGAGCCATTAGCTCCCCTAAGCCCTTCTTTGATTTTTTTCAAAGAATTGGGTTGGAACAAGGCTTTCAAGAATACAGTTTTGGTCTGCCACAATATCAAATAAGGCTTTAGTTTCGATTACATAATTATTGCTAATTAGTAATAGGTTTTCTTGGATAATTGGTTTAAGAATTCAATGTCATCTTGAGTGTTTGAATTTGTGAGTTCTTTGGTGGGTACTAGGTTTAGAAGAACAAGACTGTCAAGTTCTTGTTTGGCTTTGATTGTTCTGATATTTTCTTTGAGAAGATCAATTTTTGTTTGAAGATTCTAAAGGCTCAATGGCTTAGTAGGTTTAGAAGGAAACCTATCAAGAATATCTGTGAGATTATAGGTTTTGAGGAGTTTTGGGTCTTTGGTTAAAGGATTTTAAGAGGTTGAAGTTTGGTTTAGGGATTCTTTGAATTTGTTCAGGTAGAGTTGTCTTTTTTCTATTTAAAAAATATCTTCAGTGATGTCTAAGAGAAGGTTTTGATCTCTGGTTAACACATTAACCGTAGGACCTTCTGTTTCATCTTCATCATTGGTAGTTTGGGAGAATGATGAAATATCACCGTCTTCCAATTGATTGACATAATCTTCTTCTCGTTCAAAATCCTCAGTATCTGATTCAATCAGAAGGTTTGATATTTGGTTTTGATCTGGTCTTTTAGTCCTAGAGTATTGATTTTTTGATTGAGTTTGCAATATCGAATTATGTGTCCAGGTTTATGACATTTGTGACAAATGATTGTAGATAGGGCTGGTCCTGTGGCTTGTGGTGGCTATGCGGGAGGTAGTTGTTTATTGGATTGGTATTTCCTTTTGTAAAAGGAGGATTTTTCAAGGTGTTTTGCGGGTGTGGGTCATTTATGGGATTTTTTGTAACAATTAGATAGGCCAAACAGTTCACAAAAGGATCCAGGGTCTCTTTTTCTTTGGGATCGATCCTTTGCAAGTTGTCTGAACATCTTGTCTTGTCGGCATACTTTAAATGCAACCTATTGAATTTGGCTGGTAAATTTGACGAGCACAGGGTATACATATATCAATTAATTCATCCATAATCAAGTTTTATATTTATAAAATCCTAAATACCCCACACGCGATTTTTCGCAAGTATATGAGTCATTTATTGAGCATAAGGGTATTAGGTGTCGATCCCACAGGGAAGATGGTCAATTATTGATGTTTTTCGATCTCCTTTATTAGTTAGACTATCACAAATACAAGAAATTAAATCTACAGTATAAAAGTAGCAAAAATACAATAGAAAACTTCTAGAGGTATGGAATTCGTTACTACTTTTGCTAATGATATTACTGTTTAAGTGAATGCTATTATCTTGATTAATTATAATGTAATTTTCTAATGTATATGAAACCTACTCTTGTAGTGAATCAACTATACTTGTAACTTAGCTATACCTACTCCCGTGGTTATGAATTAACTACAAGTTCATTTCTTCTATTAAATTACATGAAACAAGTCACTGAAGCCATAAAGGTGCACCTCTACTCTCGTGAGTGTACTCCCCAGGTTTATCACTTCCTTGAACTAGTGTTAAATCTCAATTTTCATTGCAAACTTAACACCTTAAGATTATCACAATTAATGGCCGGTTAATCATGATTAGATAAGCAAAAGTGATAAATAACTTGCTCAAAATAATATCACCAAATAACCAAGTAAACACCACAAATAAGATATAGAAAGTTCATCCATAACTTTAGGCATAAACTTTAGATAAACATGAAAACAAGATCCAACCTTGTATTATAGTTAACATGAACTTAAATACAAAAGAGAAAGTGATAGGAGAGAAGTCACCCTTTGTCACATGAGTTTCAAACTCTCCATCTTTGCTCTTCAAATTTTCATCCAAATCTAACTACAAATACAAGAAAAAAAAGCTACACTAACTATACTATACTATACTGTCCTAACTAATGAACTAAGGAAATTCTAGTGAAGATTACATTTTTGGTGAGTTTCTCTGGCCTTCCAAAGTTGTGAAAATATTCCCCAAAAGCTGCTATTTATAGGGAATTCAAGGTTAAGGTGAGTTGTTTTTTGGTTGGCAAAGTTAGCTTTTGAACTTAGCAAGAATTGTTCTCCAAGTTTCCACACTTATCTTGATCAGATACAGCCAAAATTGTTAGCTGAAAATGAGTTGAAAAGATTGTGTGGAAGAACGCAAGTTGATGAGTAAGTTGCAGAAAATATGAGAGAATACACGACCTCAGGAATACGTGACTTACGGTCGCATATTGACAGCTCGCGTTTTCACTTCTACGAATTTAGCACCACTTCAACTGATATTTTCTCAATGATGGAGGCCGAACTAACTCTTGTGCAAAACATGAAATTTGTAGCCTTTTGATTATTCCAATGTCTCAAGAATCATCTAATTTGGAACTCTGTGGACCAAAAAATGACCAAAATATCCTTGACTGGTCAATATTCTGTTTCAGCTTTTGACAACAGAGTTACACTTCTGTGTTTCAACTTTTTTACTTGGGAAATGACTGAATTGGACTTAGATGTCTTCATAAATATAGATATATCTCTTAGCTTCATAATGGTTCTAGAATCACCTCAATCCAATACTTTTAGCTCAAGATATAGCCAATATATCACAAGGTGTCAAAGTTGGAAAACTTCCTTTAATTGCATTTCATCTCTTGCACTTCATATTCTCTTTTTATCACTTCAAACCATCATCAATCATCCAATTATCTTCTCAATTTATGCCATTTGATGATTGAATCATTAAACCTATCAAAACATAAAGTTTTCACCATTAAAATCCATAAAAATATAATTTTTACCACTTAAACCACAAAATGCGTATATTCACTAGAAACTTAGTTAATTAGTTAAAAATATGACTAAAACACACCAAAAATAAATAATAAAACACACTTAAAACACGTAAAATATGCACTTATCAAGCTCCCCCACACTTGAACCATTGCTTGTTCTCAAGTAATAAGAAATACAAACCAACAATGATCCAAAATTTTGAAAATAAACATATGTGCACCATTCAATTTCATTTCCTCAAAACAAGGTAAATAACTATCATGTAATCACTCAACTAAGTTCAAGTACTCATAATATCAAGTAAATGAGAGTCAATTATACCATAATTTTAATTAGTTCAACTCAATTTCTTATCCTTATCCAATTTCACAAGTAAATAACGCCTATAGTCAATAAAATGCTTCCTAAACTTATGATCATCTTCTTATCAAGTTCAACGAGAGATTTTATTCATATAACATAGATAAATATTACTCAAGTTGTGAAAGTGCCTTTTAACACGAAAATTGACATTTTTAGATGAAGATCGCGGGTTACTCAACACTTCACATACTCAAGTTGCCTTGCATACTCTTAATTCAAGCACCGTTTTACGCGAAAATCGACATTTGTAGATGAAATGTGAAGACTTGAAAATTTGCTTATATTTTCTTATAATCCTCTTTTATTTTGAATAAGTTAATTTATAATTCCTTTACTACTAATTTACTCCCTCATTAGTTGTAATAAATAATAGAAACGAGAGTTTTACTTTTACTTTCATAGTTAAAGTAAGTTAGGGTTTGCGTGCATTTTGGTAGTGTGATCACTTGGTGAGGTATGGTGTACTAAATTTGGTGGATAAGGGCGAGTATTAGGTAAGAGGAAGTGTGTGATTTGAAGTGCTAATAATAAGTCAGTGAATCATAAATTAAAACAAAAGTACAAGAGAGTTAAGGAAAATAGGCTTGAACTGACGTGCGTCGTTTGTTACCGGTTGAGCACACCGTTTGACTAATATTTTTTTACCCTAATCTCCATGTTTTTATTTCATTTAATCCTCCTTTAATCTAACCCTAAGCTAGCCAAAATTATTGACCAAGGAAAGGAAAGCAAAAAAAAAAGAAGTGAAATCTTGGCTTGACAAGTGTCAATGATCCAAGCAAGTTTGACCAAGAAACTTCCCTATCTTCTTATCTTTCTTTTGGCCAATTTTTCCTCTCATTTTACTTCATCTTGGCCGAACCTCTTGAGGAAAAAAAAAGGAAAGAAAACTTCATCCTTCAACCTCAATTTCTTGCTTGAATCTTGAGTTTTAACCATTGATCTTGCAAACTACACCATAAAAGGTGATATCTAAAGGAGATTAAAGGTTTTAGTTGAGAGACTTTGGGGGAAGAAGCACTTGGTTTCCATTTTTCTTGAGGTTTCAAGGTAACTATAGCAAGAGACCCTTTTTACTTCTATTACTTGCATACTAAAGGTTTTAGAGTTGGATTTTGCTAGTTTACATGGAAAATTTCATGGTTTAAGAGGTGATTCAAAAAAATCCAGCTTTGATGATAAAATTTCAACTCTTATATGATACTTGAGTTTGGCCATGGTTTGATAGCTTTGCCATGTGAATTATCTAGCTTTTATATGTTAGTTTGTCTTGCTTACGGAAAATTTCAGCTTGTAGTTGAAATTTTCAGCTTAGGGTCTCCAAAATTCAGCTTTATTGTGGTTGGTATTTGAGCTATAACTTTGCTATATTTGGATAGTTTTATGGCCTAGATTAAGAGCTGCTTTTACTTATTACTTGTGGTGTTGACTTGGGCTGATTTGAGAAGAAAATGTGGCCTTGAAAATGACTGGAAAATTTGGTAAACACAAAGGAAGTACTATCCATTTTATTTCTTGAAGTTCAAGCGAGTGAAATCGGAACTTGAGCGGTGATTCTTGGTTGAATTGAACTTAGGTTGTTTAGGGTATTCAAACTTCCCTTAGTAGGAGTATATAAGCTGAATTTTTTACCAAAACTCATATACTTTATAAAGCGAAAGTAGCGACCACTTTAAACACGATTTCCTAGTTTCTTACACCAAATTGCGAACTTAAAAGTTTTAATCGTTTCTTTATCAAAACCAAAAGAGTGAGCATGAATTTTCTAGGGTTTAATAAGTAAAATGAGTACTACTTAAACGAGTTCTATTTACTTGGTTTTCTTTAAGCGAAACTTCTATATTTTGAAACCCTAATTGATTTCAAGATGTAATCGATATTTTATCGCAGATTTGGACACTAGCCAGGAGGTTGAACCTGAGCTTGGTTTTGGAAAGCAGTAAATCCTTGGTGAGTGTTTCCAAGTGTATGTTTGAACTCATTACTTGAATGAATTGCTTTGTTAATGTGCTTGGACGGAACTTAACTTGTTTGATAGGGCAAGGGTGTACTTTATCGCATTTGCCCTAATATGACTTATTCCTGTGCACTAGTTACAATTGGTTTGATATATATGTGTGTGTGTGTGTGTGTGTGTGTGTGTGTGTGTGTGACTTGGATACTGTCTGAAATTTCAAAAATCCTGTGGCTAGTTAATGGAGTCGAGCCGGCAAGGGCTTGGTCCATAAGATAACGAACCTTGGGTCTACTGCTTTGTCGAGTAGAGTGCTATCTTCTCGACTAATTTGTATGCTCGAGTATTACCACCACTGTTTATATTGGAGTTCGAGCCCCGGTAGGGGGATTGAATGGTGGATGGAGATTGGAGTTAAGTGGTGCACTACTGGACTGGTTACTCTACTTGAAAGTTGACGGAGTATCAACTACTACTTGGTGAAGCTATGGCCGAGTTAGCTCGCAAAAGTGACTGTATCATTATACTTGAAAATATTGGATATTTATTTAATTTGCTACTTGATGCGTTATTGCTCACTTTTATTAATTCTTATGCTCGCTACTTTAATATTCCAAATTTTATATAATGGTCATCTCGCTACTTGGGTCTACATGTTGTTTTGGAACCTCACTAAATTTTGGCTCACCCTATTAGTTTTGTTTTCCTTACAAGGGATACAAGCGTGGGCGTGAGGCTGGTACAGGCTAGCGTCGTCTAGTTTTCGATTTTTGTGAATTGTACTCGTGCTAGTGCTTGATTAGAGTTGGAAGTCATCTGGAACTTAAATCTTTTGTTGTATTTTGGGAATGTATGAATATTTGAGATAGACTTGAGCATAAATATACATTCTAAGTTTGGAACTGTTGTTTCATTTCCTTTCGAAGTTATAACTTGTTTTCTTGAAGTGATTGAGTGAGTCCTGGTGAGTGAATCCTGGTGAGAGTTGGGCAGGCGATCCGCTAAACCCTGAGGTACGCCCTAAGAAGAGGTGGGGTCGTCACAGGTGGTATCAGAGCCTAGATTTGAATTGGTCTAGGTGAATTGAGTGACTTGTACTTGATATGGCTTGTGTATGACTGTCTAAGTGTGAAACCCTAGAAAATATATGGTTAACTTAGCTATATTTGTTTGAATTGCTTATTCTTGTAATGTTACTTGTAATGTAAGCAATGGAAGGAAGTAGCGAGAACGGGAGTACCGAACGACCTCGGCGAGTGCTTAGCTATCAGGAGCATCCCAGAGGGCCGGTATTTCGATGGGCTCTAGGGCGTAGGGTCTAACACTGTGACTGTTGGCGGACCTATTCCTACCCCGATAGGGTAGTCCTCGCCATAGCAGATGAGAAGAGAAGATTGGGCAGTACCAATCGTCGATACCAGACAAAGATTGAGCATCTGCAGGCTGTGCTAAGAGTGCAAGGGTCTAGGATCCGAGAGCTTGAGCCTTCTATTCTCGAGGAGCAAGAGTGAACCAATGCCTTTCGAGAGCAAGTCCAAGAGGCTAATGGTCGCCTT
>NW_020862639.1:0-13557 GCF_003713205.1 Coffea eugenioides | reverse complement strand
TGATTTGTCTCGCGCCTTCAGATCCTCCTTCACGCTTCGACAAGAAGCAAAATATTGAGCAATCGTTCCGACGGAGCTAAATTACTACAGGATAAAGAAACGAATAGGAAATTTGGATTTCGAAACAAAAAAGAGAGGGGTGCAACACGAGGACTTCCCAGGGGGTCACCAATCCTAGTACTACTCTCGCCCAACCACGCTTAATTTCGGAGTTCTGATGGGATCCGGTGCATTAGTGCTGGTATGATCGCTCCCGCCATATTCCTTTCGCTTTATTCTTTTAAACTACCCCGTCCTGCGAAGCAATGTGGCTTTTCTAGACCGAAATTCATTTTAAGCGTCAATTCAAGCATTTTCCTCATATCCTTTTATTTATTTGCTTTCATATTTTTTTTTGTTATTGATTTGCACCCTGTTTTTTTCCCTCATCGCGCAAGTCTAAATTGTCATGAAATCAATCCATCACGTTTGCGGTGATATATTTGCGCCGACAACTTTGGGCGACGATCCGGGGTTTGATCGAACCGTACCGTTCCTGATTTGTCTCGCGCCTTCAGGCTCGCCTTCATGCTTCGACAAGAAGCAAAATATAAAGCAATCTTTCCGACGGAGCTAAATTACTACAGGATAAAGAACGAATAGGAAATTTGGATTTCGAAACAAAAAAAATAGGGGTGCAACACGAGAACTTCCCAGGTGGTCACCCATTCTAGTACTACTCTCGCCCAAGCACGCTTAACTTCGGAGTTCTGATGGGATCCGGTGCATTAGGGCTGGAATGATCGCACCCGCCATGTTCCTTTCCCTTTATTCTTTTAAACTACCCCGTCCTGCGAAGCAGTGCGTCTTTTCTAGACCGGAATTCATTTTAAGCGTTAATTGAAGCATTTTCCTCTTATCCTTTTATTTATTTACTTTATATTTTTTTTTGTTATTGATTTGCACCCTGTTTTTTTCCATCATCCCGCAACTCTAAATTATCATGAAATCAATCCTTCACGCTTGCGGTGATACATTTGCGCCGACAAATTTGAGCGACGATCCGGTCTTTGATCGAGCCGTACCGTTCCTGATTTGTCTCGCGCCTTCAGATCCGCCTACATCCTTCGACAAGAAGCAAAATATAAAGCAATCGTTTCAACGGAGCTAAATTACCACAGGATAAACAACGAATAGGAAATTTGGATTTCGAAAGAAAAAAGAGAGGGGTGCAAGACGAGGACTTCCCAGGGGGTCACCCATCCTAGTACTACTCTCGCCCAAGCATGCTTAACTTCGGAGTTCTGATGGGATTTTCGTTCCATTAGTGCTGGTATGATCGCACCCGCCATGTTCCTTTCGCTTTATTCTTTTAAACCATCCCGTCCTGCGAAGCAGTGTGGTTTTTCTAGACCGGAATTCCTTTTAAGCGTCAATTCAAGTATTTTCCTCTTACCCTTTTTTTTATTTGCTTTCATATTTTTTTTTGTTATTGATTTGCACCCTGTTTTTTTCCCTCATCGCGCAACTCTAAATTGCCATGAAATCAATCCATCACGCTTGCGCTGATACATTTGCGCCGACAAATTTGAGCGACGATCCGGGTTTTGATCGAGCCGTACCGTTCCTGATTTGTCTCGCGCCTTCAGATCCGCCTTCATTCGTCGACAAGAAGCAAAATATGAAGCAATCGTTCCGACGGAGCTAAATTACTACAGGATAAAGAACGAATACGAAATTTGGATTTCGAAACAAAAAAAAGAGGGGTGCAACACGAGAACTTCCCAGGGGGTCACCCATTCTAGTACTACTCTCGCCCAAGCACGCTTAACTTCGGAGTTCTGATGGGATCCGGTGCATTAGTGCTGGTATGAACGCACCCGCCATGTTCCTTTCGCTTTATTCTTTTAAACTACCCCGTCCTGCGAAGCAGTGTGGCTTTTCTAGACCGGAATTCATTTTAAGCGTCAATTGAAGCATTTTCCTCTTATCCTTTTATTTATTTACTTTATATTTTTTTTTGTTATTGATTTGCACCCTGTTTTTTTCCATTATCCCGCAACTCTAAATTATCATAAAATCAATCCTTCACGCTTGCGGTGGTACATTTGCGCCGACAAATTTGAGCGACGATCCGGGCTTTGATCGAGCCGTACCGTTCCTGATTTGTCTCGCGCCTTCAGATCCTCCTTCACGCTTCGACAAGAGGCAAAATATTAAGCAATCGTTCCGACGGAGCTAAATTACTACAGGATAAAGAACGAATAGGAAATTTGGATTTCGAAACAAAAAAGAGAGGGGTGCAACACGAGGACTTCCCAGGGGGTCACCAATCCTAGTACTACTCTCGCCCAACCACGCTTAATTTCGGAGTTCTGATGGGATCCGGTGCATTAGTGCTGGTATGATCGCTCCCGCCATATTCCTTTCGCTTTATTCTTTTAAACTACCCCGTCCTGCGAAGCATTGTGGCTTTTCTAGACCGAAATTCATTTTAAGCGTCAATTCAAGCATTTTCCTCATATCCTTTTATTTATTTGTTTTCATATTTTTTTTTGTTATTGATTTGCACCCTGTTTTTTTCCCTCATCGCGCAAGTCTAAATTGTCATGAAATCAGTCCATCACGTTTGCGGTGATATATTTGCGCCGACAACTTTGGGCGACGATCCGGGGTTTGATCGAACCGTACCGTTCCTGATTTGTCTCGCGCCTTCAGGCTCGCCTTCATGTTTCGACAAGAAGCAAAATATAAAGCAATCTTTCCGACGGAGCTAAATTACTACAGGATAAAGAACGAATAGGAAATTTGGATTTCGAAACAAAAAAAATAGGGGTGCAACACGAGAACTTCCCAGGTGGTCACCCATTCTAGTACTACTCTCGCCCAAGCACGCTTAACTTCGGAGTTCTGATGGGATCCGGTGCATTAGGGCTGGAATGATCGCACCCGCCATGTTCCTTTCCCTTTATTCTTTTAAACTACCCCGTCCTGCGAAGCAGTGCGTCTTTTCTAGACCGGAATTCATTTTAAGCGTTAATTGAAGCATTTTCCTCTTATCCTTTTATTTATTTACTTTATATTTTTTTTTGTTATTGATTTGCACCCTGTTTTTTTCCATCATCCCGCAACTCTAAATTATCATGAAATCAATCCTTCACGCTTGCGGTGATACATTTGCGTCGACAAATTAGAGCGACGATCCGGTCTTTGATCGAGCCGTACCGTTCCTGATTTGTCTCGCGCCTTCAGATCCGCCTACATCCTTCGACAAGAAGCAAAATATAAAGCAATCGTTTCAACGGAGCTAAATTACTACAGGATAAACAACGAATAGGAAATTTGGATTTCGAAAGAAAAAAGAGAGGGGTGCAACACGAGGACTTCCCAGGGGGTCACCCATCCTAGTACTACTCTCGCCCAAGCATGCTTAACTTCGGAGTTCTGATGGGATCCGGTGCATTAGTGCTGGTATGATCGCACCCGCCATGTTCCTTTCGCTTTATTCTTTTAAACCATCCCGTCCTGCGAAGCAGTGTGGTTTTTCTAAACCGGCATTCCTTTTAAGCGTCAATTCAAGTATTTTCCTCTTACCCTTTTTTTTATTTGCTTTCATATTTTTTTTTGCTATTGATTTGCACCCTATTTTTTTCCCTCATCGCGCAACTCTAAATTGCCATGAAATCAATCCATCATGCTTGCGCTGATACATTTGCGCCGACAAATTTGAGCGACGATCCGGGCTTTGATCGATCCGTACCGTTCCTGATTTGTCTCGCGCCTTCAGATCCGCCTTCATGCTTCGACAAGAAGCAAAATATGAAGCAATCATTCCGACGGAGCTAAATTACTACAGGATAAAGAACGAATAGGAAATTTGGATTTCGAAACAAAAAAGAGAGGGGTGCAACACGAGGACTTCCCAGGGGGTCACCAATCCTAGTACTACTCTCGCCCAACCACGCTTAATTTCGGAGTTCTGATGGGATCCGGTGCATTAGTGCTGGTATGATCGCTCCCGCCATATTCCTTTCGCTTTATTCTTTTAAACTACCCCGTCCTGCGAAGCATTGTGGCTTTTCTAGACCGAAATTCATTTTAAGCGTCAATTCAAGCATTTTCCTCATATCCTTTTATTTATTTGCTTTCATATTTTTTTTTGTTATTGATTTGCACCCTGTTTTTTTCCCTCATCGCGCAAGTCTAAATTGTCATGAAATCAATCCATTACGTTTGCGGTGCTATATTTGCGCCGACAACTTTGGGCGACGATCCGGGGTTTGATCGAACCGTACCGTTCCTGATTTGTCTCGCGCCTTCAGGCTCGCCTTCATGCTTCGACAAGAAGCAAAATATAAAGCAATCTTTCCGACGGAGCTAAATTACTACAGGATAAAGAACGAATAGGAAATTTGGATTTCGAAACAAAAAAAATAGGGGTGCAACACGAGAACTTCCCAGGTGGTCACCCATTCTAGTACTACTCTCGCCCAAGCACGCTTAACTTCGGAGTTCTGATGGGATCCGGTGCATTAGGGCTGGAATGATCGCACCCGCCATGTTCCTTTCCCTTTATTCTTTTAAACTACCCCGTCCTGCGAAGCAGTGCGTCTTTTCTAGACCGGAATTCATTTTAAGCGTTAATTGAAGCATTTTCCTCTTATCCTTTTATTTATTTACTTTATATTTTTTTTTGTTATTGATTTGCACCCTGTTTTTTTCCATCATCCCGCAACTCTAAATTATCATGAAATCAATCCTTCACGCTTGCGGTGATACATTTGCGCCGACAAATTTGAGCGACGATCCGGTCTTTGATCGAGCCGTACCGTTCCTGATTTGTCTCGCGCCTTCAGATCCGCCTACATCCTTCGACAAGAAGCAAAATATAAAGCAATCGTTTCAACGGAGCTAAATTACCACAGGATAAACAACGAATAGGAAATTTGGATTTCGAAAGAAAAAAGAGAGGGGTGCAAGACGAGGACTTCCCAGGGGGTCACCCATCCTAGTACTACTCTCGCCCAAGCATGCTTAACTTCGGAGTTCTGATGGGATTTTCGTTCCATTAGTGCTGGTATGATCGCACCCGCCATGTTCCTTTCGCTTTATTCTTTTAAACCATCCCGTCCTGCGAAGCAGTGTGGTTTTTCTAGACCGGAATTCCTTTTAAGCGTCAATTCAAGTATTTTCCTCTTACCCTTTTTTTTATTTGCTTTCATATTTTTTTTTGTTATTGATTTGCACCCTGTTTTTTTCCCTCATCGCGCAACTCTAAATTGCCATGAAATCAATCCATCACGCTTGCGCTGATACATTTGCGCCGACAAATTTGAGCGACGATCCGGGTTTTGATCGAGCCGTACCGTTCCTGATTTGTCTCGCGCCTTCAGATCCGCCTTCATTCGTCGACAAGAAGCAAAATATGAAGCAATCGTTCCGACGGAGCTAAATTACTACAGGATAAAGAACGAATACGAAATTTGGATTTCGAAACAAAAAAAAGAGGGGTGCAACACGAGAACTTCCCAGGGGGTCACCCATTCTAGTACTACTCTCGCCCAAGCACGCTTAACTTCGGAGTTCTGATGGGATACGGTGCATTAGTGCTGGTATGATCGCACCCACAACGTTCCTTTCGCTTTATTCTTTTAAACTACCCCGTCCAGCGAAGCAGTGTGGCTTTTCTAGACCGGAATTCATTTTAAGCGTCAATTGAAGCATTTTCCTCTTATCCTTTTATTTATTTACTTTATACTTTTTTTGTTATTGATTTGCACCCTATTTTTTTCCATCATCCCGCAACTCTAAATTATCATGAAATCAATCCTTCACGCTTGCGGTGATACATTTGCGCCGACAAATTTGAGCGACGATCCGGGCTTTGATCGAGCCGTACCGTTCCTGATTTGTCTCGCGCCTTCAGATCCTCCTTCACGCTTCGACAAGAAGCAAAATATTAAGCAATCGTTCCGACGGAGCTAAATTACTACAGGATAAAGAAACGAATAGGAAATTTGGATTTCGAAACAAAAAAGAGAGGGGTGCAACACGAGGACTTCCCAGGGGGTCACCAATCCTAGTACTACTCTCGCCCAACCACGCTTAATTTCGGAGTTCTGATGGGATCCGGTGCATTAGTGCTGGTATGATCGCTCCCGCCATATTCCTTTCGCTTTATTCTTTTAAACTACCCCGTCCTGCGAAGCAGTGTGGCTTTTTTCGACCGAAATTCATTTTAAGCGTCAATTCAAGCATTTTTCTCTTATTCTTTTATTTATTTGCTTTCATATTTTTTTTTGCTATTGATTTGCACCCTGTTTTTTTCCCTCATCGCGCAACTCTAAATTGCCATGAAATCAATCCATCATGCTTGCGCTGATACATTTGCGCCGACAAATTTGAGCGACGATCCGGGCTTTGATCGATCCGTACCGTTCCTGATTTGTCTCGCGCCTTCAGATCCGCCTTCATGCTTCGACAAGAAGCAAAATATGAAGCAATCATTCCGACGGAGCTAAATTACTACAGGATAAAGAACGAATACGAAATTTGGATTTCGAAACAAAAAAAAGAGGGGTGCAACACGAGAACTTCCCAGGGGTCACCCATTCTAGTACTACTCTCGCCCAAGCCGCTTAACTCGGAGTTCTGATGGGATCCGGTGCATTAGTGCTGGTATGAACCACCCGCCATGTTTCCTTTCGTTTTATTTCTTTCAAACTACCCCGTCCTGCGAATCAGTGTGGCTTTTCTAGACCGGAATTCATTTTAAGCGTCAATTGAAGCATTTTCCTCTTATCCTTTTATTTATTTACTTTATATTTTTTTTTGTTATTGATTTGCACCCTGTTTTTTTCCATCATCCCGCAACTCTAAATTATCATAAAATCAATCCTTCACGTTTGCGTTGATACATTTGCGCCGACAAATTTGAGCGACGATCCGGGCTTTGATCGAGCCGTACCGTTCCTGTTTTGTCTCGCGCCTTCAGATCCTCCTTCACGCTTCGACAAGAAGCAAAAAATATTAAGCAATTGTTCCGACGGAGCTAAATTACTACAGGATAAAGAACGAATAGGAAATTTGGATTTCGAAACAAAAAAGAGAGGGGTGCAACACGAGGACTTCCCAGGGGGTCACCAATCCTAGTACTACTCTCGCCCAACCACGCTTAATTTCGGAGTTCTGATGGGATCCGGTTGCATTAGTGCTGGTATGATCGCTCCCGCCATATTCCTTTCGCTTTATTCTTTTAAACTAACCCGTCCTGCGAAGCAGTGTGGCTTTTTTAGACCGAAATTCATTTTAAGCGTCAATTCAAGCATTTTTCTCTTATCCTTTTATTTATTTGCTTTCATATTTTTTTTTGTTATTGATTTGCACCCTGTTTTTTTCCCTCATCGCGCAAGTCTAAATTGTCATGAAATCAATCCATCACGCTTGCGGTGATATATTTGCGCCGATAACTTTGGGCGACGATCCGGGGTTTGATCGAACCGTACCGTTCCTGATTTGTCTCGCGCCTTCAGGCTCGCCTTCATGCTTCGACAAGAAGCAAAATATAAATCAATCTTTCCGACGGAGCTAAATTACTACAGGATAAAGAACGAATAGGAAATTTGGATTTCGAAACAAAAAAAATAGGGGTGCAACACGAGAACTTCCCAGGTGGTCACCCATTCTAGTACTACTCACGCCCAAGCACGCTTAACTTCGGAGTTCTGATGGGATCCGGTG
Source organism: Coffea eugenioides (assembly GCF_003713205.1). Classification (NCBI taxonomy): domain Eukaryota; kingdom Viridiplantae; phylum Streptophyta; class Magnoliopsida; order Gentianales; family Rubiaceae; genus Coffea; species Coffea eugenioides. Next base: position 5,838 of record NW_020862639.1, on the reverse strand, counting down.
CATTAGGGCTGGAATGATCGCACCCGCCATGTTCCTTTCGCTTTATTCTTTTAAACTACTCCGTCCTGCGAAGCAGTGTGGCTTTTCTAGACCGGAATTCATTTTAAGCGTTCATTGAAGCATTTTCCTCTTATCCTTTTATTTATTTACTTTATATTTTATTTTGTTATTGATTTGCACCCTGTTTTTTTCCATCATCCCGCAACTCTAAATTATCATGAAATCAATCCTTCACGCTTGCGGTGATACATTTGCGCCGACAAATTTGAGCGACGATCCGGTCTTTGATCGAGCCGTACCGTTCCTGATTTGTCTCGCGCCTTCAGATCCGCCTACATCCTTCGACAAGAAGCAAAATATAAAGCAATCGTTTCAACGGAGCTAAATTACCACAGGATAAACAACGAATAGGAAATTTGGATTTCGAAAGAAAAAAGAGAGGGGTGCAAGACGAGGACTTCCCAGGGGGTCACCCATCCTAGTACTACTCTCGCCCAAGCATGCTTAACTTCGGAGTTCTGATGGGATTTTCGTTCCATTAGTGCTGGTATGATCGCACCCGCCATGTTCCTTTCGCTTTATTCTTTTAAACCATCCCGTCCTGCGAAGCAGTGTGGTTTTTCTAGACCGGAATTCCTTTTAAGCGTCAATTCAAGTATTTTCCTCTTACCCTTTTTTTTATTTGCTTTCATATTTTTTTTTGTTATTGATTTGCACCCTGTTTTTTTCCCTCATCGCGCAACTCTAAATTGCCATGAAATCAATCCATCACGCTTGCGCTGATACATTTGCGCCGACAAATTTGAGCGACGATCCGGGTTTTGATCGAGCCGTACCGTTCCTGATTTGTCTCGCGCCTTCAGATCCGCCTTCATTCGTCGACAAGAAGCAAAATATGAAGCAATCGTTCCGACGGAGCTAAATTACTACAGGATAAAGAACGAATACGAAATTTGGATTTCGAAACAAAAAAAAGAGGGGTGCAACACGAGAACTTCCCAGGGGGTCACCCATTCTAGTACTACTCTCGCCCAAGCACGCTTAACTTCGGAGTTCTGATGGGATCCGGTGCATTAGTGCTAGTATGATCGCACCCGCCATGTTCCTTTCGCTTTATTCTTTTAAACTACCCCGTCCTGCGAAGCAGTGTGGCTTTTCTAGACCGGAATTCATTTTAAGCGTCAATTGAAGCATTTTCCTCTTATCCTTTTATTTATTTACTTTATATTTTTTTTTGTTATTGATTTGCACCCTGTTTTTTTCCATCATCCCGCAACTCTAAATTATCATAAAATCAATCCTTCACGCTTGCGGTGATACATTTGCGCCGACAAATTTGAGCGACGATCCGGGCTTTGATCGAGCCGTACCGTTCCTGATTTGTCTCGCGCCTTCAGATCCGCCTTCATGCGTCGACAAGAAGCAAAATATGAAGCATCGTTCCGACGGAGCTAAATTACTACAGGATAAAGAACGAATACGAAATTTGGATTTCGAAACAAAAAAAAGAGGGGTGCAACACGAGAACTTCCCAGAGGGTCACCCATTATAGTACTACTCTCGCCCAACCACGCTTAATTTCGGAGTTCTGATGGGATCCGGTGCATTAGTGCTGGTATGATCGCTCCCGCCATATTCCTTTCGCTTTATTCTTTTAAACTACCCCGTCCTGCGAAGCAGTGTGGCTTTTTTAGACCGAAATTCATTTTAAGCGTCAATTCAAGCATTTTTCTCTTATCCTTATATTTATTTGCTTTCATATTTTTTTTTGTTATTGATTTGCACCCAATTTTTTTTCGTCATCGCGCAACAATAAATTGTCATGAAATTAATCCATCACGCTTGCGCTGATACATTTGCGCCGACAAATTTGAGCGATGATCCGGGCTTTGATCGAGCCGTACCGTTCCTGAATTCTCTCGCGCCTTCAGATCCGCCTTCATGCTTCGAGAAGAAGCAAAATATAAAGCAATCGTTCCGAAAGACCTAAATTACTACAGGATAAAGAACGAATAGAAAATTTGAATTTCGAAACAAAAAAGAGTGGGGTGCAACAAGAGGAATTCCCAGGGGGTCACCCGTCCTAATACTGCTCACGCCCAAGCACGCTTAACTTCGGAGTTCTGATGGGATACGGTGCATTAGTGCTGGTATGATCGCACCCACAACGTTCCTTTCGCTTTATTCTTTTAAACTACCCCGTCCAGCGAAGCAGTGTGGCTTTTCTTGACCGGAATTCATTTTAAGCGTCAATTGAAGCATTTTCCTCTTATACTTTTATTTATTTACTTTATATTTTTTTTGTTATTGATTTGCACCCTGTTTTTTTCCATCATCCCGCAACTCTAAATTATCATTAAATCAATCCTTCACGCTTGCGGTGATACATTGCGCGACAAATTTGAGCGACGATCCGGGCTTTTGATCGAGCCGTACCGTCTGTTTTTGTCTCGCCGCCTTCAGATCCTCCTTCACGCTCGACAAGAAGCAAATATTAAGCAATTGTTCGACGGAGCTAAAATTACTACAGGATAAAAGAACGAATAGGAAATTTGGATTTCGAAACAAAAAAGAGAGGGGTGCAACACGAGGATTTCCCAGGGGCGTCACCAATCCTAGTACTACTCTCGCCCATTCCACGCTTAATTTCGGTTATAGTTCTGATGGGAATTCCGGTGCATTAGTGCTGGTATGATCGTTCCCGCCATATTCCTTTCGCTTTATTCTTTTTAAACTACCCCGTCCTGCGAAGCAGTGTGGCTTTTTAGACCGAAATTCATTTTAAGCGTCAATTCAAGCATTTTTCATATATCCTTATATTTATTTGCTTATATTTTTTTTTGTTATTGCATTTGCACCCTGTTTTTTTCCGTCATCGCCGCAACAATAATTGTTCATAAAATCAATCCTTCACGCTTGTGGGGATACATTTGCGCCGACAAATTTGAGCGACGATCCGGGCTTTGATCGAGCCGTACCGTTCCTGATTTGTCTCGCGCCTTCAGATCCTCCTTCACGCTTCGACAAGAAGCAAAATATTAAGCAATCGTTTCGAAGGACCTAAATTACTACAGGATAAAGAACGAATAGAAAATTTGAATTTCGAAACAAAAAAGAGTGGGGTGCAACAAGAGGAATTCCCAGGGGGTCACCCGTCCTAATACTGCTCACGCCCAAGCACGCTTAACTTCGGAGTTCTGATGGGATACGGTGCATTAGTGCTGGTATGATCGCACCCGCCATGTTCCTTTCGCTTTATTCTTTTAAACTACCCCGTCCTGCGAAGCAGTGTGGCTTTTCTAGACCGGAATTCATTTTAAGCGTCAATTGAAGCATTTTCCTCTTATCCTTTTATTTATTTACTTTATATTTTTTTTTGTTATTGATTTGCACCCTGTTTTTTTCCATCATCCCGCAACTCTAAATTATCATAAAATCAATCCTTCACGCTTGCGGTGATACATTTGCGCCGACAAATTTGAGCGACGATCCGGGCTTTGATCGAGCCGTACCGTTCCTGATTTGTCTCGCGCCTTCAGATCCGCCTTCATGCGTCGACAAGAAGCAAAATATGAAGCAATCGTTCCGACGGAGCTAAATTACTACAGGATAAAGAACGAATACGAAATTTGGATTTCGAAACAAAAAAAAGAGGGGTGCAACACGAGAACTTCCCAGGGGGTCACCCATTCTAGTACTACTCTCGCCCAAGCACGCTTAACTTCGGAGTTCTGATGGGATCCGGTGCATTAGTGCTGGTATGAACGCACCCGCCATGTTCCTTTCGTTTTATTCTTTCAAACTACCCCGTCCTGCGAATCAGTGTGGCTTTTCTAGACCGGAATTCATTTTAAGCGTCAATTGAAGGCATTTTTCTATTATCCTTATATTTATTTGCTTTCATATTTTTTTGTTATTGATTTGCACCCTGTTTTTTTCCGTCATCGCTAACAATAAATTGTCATGAAATTTAATCCATTCACGCTTGCGCTGATTAACATTTGAAACGCCGGAAAATTTAGCGATGATCCCGGGCTTTGATCGAGCCGTACCGTTACATTCCTGAATTTCTCGCGCCATCAGATCCGCCTTCATGCTTCGAGAAGAAAGCAAAATATAAAGCAATCGTCCGAAGGACCTAAATTTACCTACAGGATAAGATACGAATAGAAAATTTGAATTTCGAAACAAAAAAGAGTGGGGTGCAACAAGAGGAATTCCCAGGGGGTCACCCGTCCTAATACTGCTCACGCCCAAGCACGCTTAACTTCGGAGTTCTGATGGGATACGGTGCATTAGTTCTGGTATGATCGCACCCACAAGGTTCCTTTCGCTTTATTCTTTTAAACTACACCGTCCAGCGAAGCAGTGTGGCTTTTCTAGACCGGAATTCATTTTAAGCGTCAATTGAAGCATTTTCCTCTTACACTTTTATTTATTTACTTTATATTTTTTTTTGTTATTGATTTGCACCCTGTTTTTTTCCATCATCCCGCAACTCTAAATTATCATAAAATCAATCCTTCACGCTTGCGGTGATACATTTGCGCCGACAAATTTGAGCAACGATCCGGGCTTTGATCGAGCCGTACCATTCCTGATTTGTCTCACGCCTTCAGATCCGCCTTCATGCGTCGACAAGAAGCAAAATATGAAGCAATCGTTCCGACGGAGCTAAATTACTACAGGATAAAGAACGAATACGAAATTTGGATTTCGAAACAAAAAAAAGAGTGGTGCAACACGAGAACTTCCCAGGGGGTCACCCATTATAGTACTACTCTCGCCCAAGCACGCTTAACTTCGGAGTTCTGATGGGATCCGGTGCATTAGTGCTGGTATGATCGCACCCGCCATGTTCCTTTCGCTTTATTCTTTTTAACTACCCCGTCCTGCGAAGCAGTGTGGCTTTTCTAGACCGAAATTTATTTTAAGCGTCAATTGAAGCATTTTCCTCTTATCCTTTTATTTATTTACTTTATATTTTTTTTTGTTATTGATTTGTACCCTGTTTTTTTCCATCATCCCGCAACTCTAAATTATCATAAAATCAATCCTTCACGCTTGCGGTGATACATTTGCGCCGACAAATTTGAGCGACGATCCGGGCTTTGATCGAGCCGTACCGTTCCTGATTTGTCTCGCGCCTTCAGATCCTCCTTCACGCTTCGACAAGAAGCAAAATATTAAGCAATCGTTCCGACGGAGCTAAATTACTACAGGATAAAGAAACGAATAGGAAATTTGGATTTCGAAACAAAAAAGAGAGGGGTGCAACACGAGGACTTCCCAGGGGGTCACCAATCCTAGTACTACTCTCGCCCAACCACGCTTAATTTCGGAGTTCTGATGGGATCCGGTGCATTAGTGCTGGTATGATCGCTCCCGCCATATTCCTTTCGCTTTATTCTTTTAAACTAACCCGTCCTGCGAAGCAGTGTGGCTTTTCTAGACCGGAATTCATTTTAAGCGTCAATTGAAGCAGTTTTTCCTCTTATCCTTTTATTTATTTACTTTATATTTTTTTTTTGTTATTGATTTGCACCCTGTTTTTTTCATCATCCCGCAACTCTAAATTATCATAAAATCAATCCTTCACGCTTGCGGTGATACATTTGCGCCGAAAAATTTGAGCGACGATCCGGGCTTTGATCGAGCCGTACCGTTCCTGATTTGTCTCGCGCCTTCAGATCCTCCTTCACGCTTCGACAAGAAGCAAAATATTAAGCAATCGTTCCGACGGAGCTAAATTACTACAGGATAAAGAACGAATAGGAAATTTGGATTTCGAAACAAAAAAGAGAGGGGTGCAACACGAGGACTTCCCAGGGGGTCACC
>NW_020862638.1:0-31264 GCF_003713205.1 Coffea eugenioides | reverse complement strand
TGAATGTCTAGTTTTGAATGCAGCTAACGGCACTTGATTTGACTTTTGTATGAAGAGATATGTTCAAACAAAGAACTACTGTTCGGCCCTCCTGATCACCAATTCCAGATTTCTTTCTTTTTCGAAAACCTTAGTTTTGAGCAACCAAATGAAACGATTTTTGGAAGGCACTTTGTACACACAATATACAATGTATAACCATCAATTTCATAGCTAAACAAGTATCAAATTTTGAATTAAAACAGAGCAACATGGACAGAAATTTTCGGCCAACACTAGTCTCACACATTTCTCAACTTTCTCTCCATTTTCTAACCTTATTCCTCTCATATAACACATAAACACAATAATCAAGCATTTTAATCCTCAAGAACGCTAGCCTATAGATTAAAGTAAGAAATGAAACTCCTCAAGTCCTCTAACTTATTTCTTGCTTAGGGTTTCAAACCCATGCAAAACTAACATGATTCTTGAAGAAAATGGAAAGATTAGAAGAGTTGAAGGGTTTACCTCTAACCCTAGATGAAACCAGAATTTTTTCACCACAAATCCTCCAAGAAACACCGCAAGATGTTGTCTTTCTCCAAGCTAGAACTAATCTCCAAAGGTTTTGTGAGTTGGGTGAAGATTTTCAAGTGAAATGGAACAAGATTTGGAGCAAGATGAAGAGCTTCTTCCCTTCTTTTCCTTTGCTGTTTCGGCCGACCAAAGAGAGGAGAGAGAGAGTGTGTTGAGTTGTGAATCTTGTCTTGGAAGCTTTGCAGGGAAAAGGAGCAAAAAGGGTACCAAAGTCAACTTCAAATAGTGTTCGAATAGTGTCTCGTACTACCACTTTTCACTCTTGTTTGTTTCACTTGTGCACTAATCCTCGAATGTAATTTCTTTAACACTGTAATTACTCACTCTTACGAGCCTAGTATTAATTTATCAAATCTCCATTTAGTCGTTTCCACTCGAAATACGCGAACTTTCGTCTCGCACGCGATAGGGCGAAATTTAAAAGCAATTCATGTAACGATAATATAATTAACTAACTCTAGGGTAAATAATTATAAAAATGACTATTTTAAAAATAAAAACATGAGTCCTCACAGGATCCCTAATATTTGTAATAATAATAATTTGACACCTCAAATTTTTTTAATTGTTTCAATTGGGTCCTTGTTTGTTTTAATTTATTGAATACGGGTTGTTTATTTTTATTTGATTGATTCAATTTCGTGCTTATTTCCATTTCTTGTAATTATTTGTTAATTAAAGTAATAACTTGACCATTTTATTGTTTTGGAGGGTAAATAAGAAAATTACATTTCATTAGACAACCAATTCAAAGGAGGTACACTCTACTCCTTTATTTTGATTTTATTTGACCTATGTGTTCCTATGTGATTTTATGTGTGTAATTGCATGATTTTTGAATGTTTTTATTTCATTTCATTTATTTATTTGTTCATTTTATTGGTTTTAATTTTGCATAATTATTTAATTTAATTTTTGACTATTTGAAAGGCGATTAAATGCCAAATTGTAATCGTTAGATTATTATTTTATTTCATTTCATTCTTTCCCCCCTTAGATTGTAGTTAGGACCCCCCAAATGTAATAGTTAGGATTTTATTTGCTTTATTTGCTTTGTGTGTTTTGCATGCCTATGTGTTTACGTGTTACTCGCTTTCTTAAGACCTTGCATCTAGATATCATGCTTATGTACTATGTGTTTTATGTGATATTATGTGTTTACTTGCTTTTATTATGTTTTATATAAATTGTTTAACTATAATAAATGTATGACATCACCACACTAGTCCAAAGGTAGTTGTGGTCCTTTTTTCCGTTTTCTCGCTAGTCCAACGCTAGAGAATATATAGACATAGGTTAGTCCAATACTAGACTCTTAAGGACTGTCCACGCGCTAGACCATGTTTGCGTGACAATCACTATATTTCATGCATAATTTCTACTTCTTAGGGTTTTTATCATTTTTGTATGACATTTCCCTTCTATGTACATCCTTTATCTCATATCCCCCTTATATCCCTTATCCCATATTCCCCTATACGTATATTCCTTATCCCTATGTGTGAGACATGACATTAGACTTGCATTCCATTTAAGAATTAGAACTAGGTTAGATCAATTACTTGGTTAGATAGGAAAATCACCCCTTGAATATGGGATATGGGCGAGTATGGCTTTCTAACCTTAGCACGCTCGTATTCCCTCTATTAAAGGGAAAATTGAAGACACGAAGTGTTAGTTTCCCCCACACCCATTATGATGCATTCCTTTAGATCATGTATATTTGTATAGTTATTATTTTCTTTTCTTTCCTTCGAATTTCATGTTTTTTTGTATATTCGTGACCTCTTCAGAGAGTCAATTTGGGTATCACAATTAATGTGATTTGCACCAATTAAGTTTCAAAGAGATATTCCGACCCCCGACATCCTCCTAGGTTTAGGTTTTGCATCCATATAGTGACGTCCAAATGTGATAAATTCTTAGGTTAAAATAAGAAAATTTTTTACTAAATCACGCAACTAGCTCTTGGCTCAGTTGAAAGGGTGCATTGGATTTTATCCTTGCCTTCCCTTTCTTCAAACGTGATTCTTGAACACTTTTATCTGATTTTCGAAGACTTGGAGTCATTTAAAAAGGGTTTTTTCTACTTTTTCTTTAAAAATTCATTTTAGATGACTTGGTACACCTTAACTCAATACCAAGTGGCGACTCCTATTTTTCATTAAAAATTCTTTTTAAACTATTATTTTTTGGGTCAAAATCGTCGCACTTTTTGGTCCCATTCTAGACCCATTTTCTTTTCTAAAAATCAAAAACCCATTTTTATTCAAAATCAATCAAAAAATTCATTTTTTATAAACACGTTTTATTTTTCATTAAAAAATGGGGCGCGACAGCTTGGCGACTTCACTGAGGACTTAGAGAGTCCCAGCATTTGATTTAGTCAATCTTTTTCTTTTTCTAACCTTCTTATATATCACATTTGAAGGTTTTAGGTTGCATTTTCTCCTTTTAGGGTTTTTTGCATCTACCACGCGCGTAATCACTCCTCGCACACCGCGTATGCGATGAATGGATTGTTATTTATTTGCTTTTACTTGTATCGCACTTGCATCTTGGGGGGGTAGTCACCCTAGAACCTTCACACCCATTTGATGGTATTATAATCTCTCCCCTCAAAAGAAAGCACCTCATACGTGCATGCATTACTTTTTACCCTATTTTTTCTCTTTCGTGGGCGCTTCCCACACTTCCTTGTAGGATTAGGATCGATTTCCTTAGGTAGGCAGATGGTGTGCTCTGCGCTCATAGCGATGCCTAAGAGATCACTCGAACCACCGATCGAAGGCCTTGGGATTGAAGACCTTCGCCTTTTGGTCTGAAACCTTATCAAGTCTAGATGCATTAGTAAGCTAAACCTCATGTATCCATAGTAGAAATACCCTAGGATAGAGTCAACCTTACCCCAACTAGGAACACTAAGCACGAGGGGAGGGATTATACCCCTCTTTCCTTATTTTTCTTTTTGCTTTTTATATTGTTTAATTGCCACAAAGTGTTATGTGTTGAACTAACATTTCCTTGTTGTCTCGTCTGTTGCATTCACAAACATTAGAAAATAAGAGTTCTGGCATGATACTCTTTTAGAATCCACCCTCTTAGATAGTGTAAGTCCCAAAGACAACCAAGAGGGGGGGGTGAATTGGGTTGATTAAAATCTTAACCAAATTTATGCACTTTTTCTTTAATAAAAATTTACCTTCTTTTCTAGTAATGATCAACCAAGTAGATTAGAAGACAAGAGCAATATTGATCAGAAACACAAGTATAGACAAGCAATGAGAATTTTATTAAACAGAAAAGTAAATTAGGGAATCAAACCAAGTGTCTACCAAGCTATCCTCAAACTTGAAGACCACACACTAGGAAGAGCAACTTCTCTTAGATGGAAGAAGATCAACTAGATGTACAATGGAGGGAGCACTTCCTCCTTGCCCTAAGCCTCACTTAGTCAAGCTAAGAAGTTTTACAATCACTCAGAAAACCCTCAACAAAGCTACACTAAAGATCCTTTCAGTCACAAAAGAAATGCTCCCCAGAAATTCACACCACTTTAAAACAAATCTTGCTTTGGAGACTATTTTCTAGCTAAAATATCTCTTGAGATCTTGTAAACAAAGTGTGCGAAAGTCCTTCCTTCATTCAGAACAGTTTGCTTTTAAAGGGGAACAAAAATGGGCTTCATTAAAGCTTCCAACGGATAGAAGGCAGATGAAGGGTCAGCTAGCCGTTGGGGCTTTCGGACGTCCGACGATCAAATTATCGTCCGAACCAATCGTCCGAAAAACAGCCAAATTGAAGTTCGGACGTCCGAAAGAATTTTATCGTCCGAGCTTCAGTGTCCGAACGTCGTCCAGAGAGTTATCAAATCTTCGAGGAATTTTTAGGACGTCCGATGATATTGATGTTCGTCCGAAGCATGCGTCCGATCCTTCAAGACGTTCGATGCTTCCTTGCGAGCGTCCGACAGTGTCTTGGCAGAGAGTCATCAAAGCTATGTGGAATTTTTAGGACGTCCGACACGATCGATGTGCGTCCGACAGAAACTCCTTCCTGATGTTCTTCATCCCTTCGGACGTCCGACAGATTCCTTTCGGCCGTCCGACATGAGTGTCCTGTTTTTGCTTCTTCTTTTGGTTGATTTGCAATTCATGACATTTTAGTACCTGATTCTTTGATAGGCAAAAACACTTATATTTGAAGAAGGTTAGATAGATATTTCAAAGAACTTTTGTGATCATCAAAACCAAGAATAACATTCTCCCCCTTTTTGATGATGACAAAACAAAAGTTTGAAATGAGATTTGATAATTGCAGTAAAAACTCCCCCTTTCTCAATAGACAAGAACTCCCCCTTACTTGATGAATCATAAAAAGATTTGAAAAGCTCCCCCTCACTTGGCTGCCCAACCGAATTAAACAATTTTCCAAAAATATGACAATTAAACATATCAGCCAATCAATCCATCACAATCATCAACTGAATTTAAACAATCAATCCAACATATCCAACATCACCAATCATCAATCATCAATCAACACCAATCATCAATTATCAATCATCAATCAACACCAATCCTCTCCCCCTTTTTGTCATCACAAAAGGGTAACCAATCACATCAACACATCCACAAACATATTTATCCATGAAAACCAAATTCATTGCATTCACACAATCAGAATAGACAAACAAGCATCCATTAAAATACTTAGACATCCATCAAAACAGTACTTAAACAACCATCAAAACATACCAAAAGAAACTTAAAATATCCATTACATTACATATTCATTGTTGAATACCACAAACACATAAACAAGACATAATGCAAATGTCCTAAGTGATGAACTATGTGGATCCAGGTGTCCTCCGAGAGAGCTGATATTGGTCGAGATCCTCCTCTTCAGTTTCTTCATCATCTTCAGCCGCCTCTTCAACTGGTGCCTTGCCTTTATCTGATGTAGAAGTGCCATGAGGAGTCACAGGGGTTGATGAACCAGGGTCTGGAATTGATGAACTCGGATCAGTGGGGTGTGACTCTTTGTCATGGGAAACTTCCTCAACCACAGGGGGGGAAACAGGAGGTTCTTTTTGTCTAGGAAGGCAGTTTGTTGCTCAGAGGACATGGTGAGCATTAGGCCATGTTCTAGAAGAAGAACATGCTATTTGAGTTCATGAAGAAGCTCAATCACTCCATCATTGGAGGAGGAAGATGCCTTAGTGGCAGATTTCCTAGGATGAATGGGAGTGAGTGGAATAGATGAAGGATCATGTGCAGTCTTAGACCTCTGTTCACTAGATGATGCCCCCTTATAAGCCCACAGATTATCTTTAAAAACAAGATTTTTCCTTTCAAAATATCCTTTGGTAAAGGCATAAGAAGATGCTTCTTTGGGGCAAACACCTAGAGTAGGGACTTTGTAAAACTCAAAAATCTTTTGAAGAAACTTTCCATAAGATAATTTTCTGCGAGAATCAGTGGCATAGCGAAGTAAAAACTTGCACATGACAAAACCAAAATCAATACGAATTTTTTCTTGAAGACAATAAAAGAGGTACAACTCCATTTTGTTTGCATCAGTTCTATGGCCATCAGTAGGCACAAGCAGGTTTGAAATGATAGAAAAAGAAATTAAATTCACAGGGGCCAGATCATTCAATTTAGCATCAGCAGGTGAGGAAAAACTTCTTTTGAAATAGGTTAACATTTTTGTCCCTTCAAAATGATTTGCCGCAGTCGGGAGCTCTTCATAGGAAAAGAAATTAGCAATCTTATCTTTGCATAAACGTTCAATGGTAGTATTTAAAATGGAGTTCACAATTTCAGAGTCAAAGATTAAGTCTACCCCATTAACCCTGGAAAATATTTCAGTTTGGTCAGAACCTTTCCTAAGATTGGCAAAAAATTGATGCAACATATCAGGATAGTAGACATTTGGCATAGAATAAGATGTGACCATTTCTGAAAGCAAATAGACTCAGAATGATTAACTAAAACCTATGGAGGCGAAATTCAGAGGGGTTTACAGTTCTTTAGGATGGACACCCTTTCTGGATATCCAGGAGTATTTGTCTTTCGCGCATCATCAAAGAATGTAGGAGGAGGGGTCTGATTTGGAGGCCCCCTGGTTGAGAGATGTCCCCTGAAGTAGATTCCAGAGATGCTATCGGCTAAGACCAATACACGAGGGAAAAGGCTGTGTCGATTGGCAGACATAATCGAATGAACACAAATAAGCAGCCACACAGAAAAGTATATGCATCGGAAAAGCGACCCGCGCAAGCTTCGACAAAAAGCCTCCACCCTAGCCTCACATTACAGACCCCGAACGCCCCACACCGTATCATACACCCAAACGCCACCAGGCTAACAACCTAGCCCCCCCAAAACCCTGACAAGCAGCCAACCTACACCCTACAACCTCACCCCCCCCTAGCTCACTCATGTTTATCTCAATCCATTCTTATTGGGAAAGTGTAACTTCTACTATGTACTTGTTGTTGTTGAGAAGAGATCTGGATTTGTCGCGATTTCATTAAAGAAAGAGACTCTTGTGGGTGTCCCAGATTCCTACTATTTCTTCATACTTTATTTTTCTGACCTTTAGGACTTCATAAGTACGATGCGTGGACAAATACTCATACTATATGTTAGTGTTGAACACATTTTACATAAAAGCATTAGACTGTAGCTTCTTTAGAGTTGGACAATGAATTCCAAACTTGCTTTGTCATATTTGATGATTGTTTCTTTTTAGAATATACTATTATTTGTCCAATGAAAAATTCTCTTCAACCACTGGTACCAAACACCTGTACCATGTGCGAGCACTCCCCGTAGATATAACAAGAAGTTTACTTATTAATACTTTTGAATCCAATGCAACCTATAAGTTTTTCAATTAATCCGCAAGTACAAGCATGAGATTTTGCAATTACGCCTATCACTCTTTAATTCACTTGGTCAAATGACAAAATGCCTAAAAATAGAAATTTGAGAGGGATAGTGCACTCTTGTGACGTAGACACCAAATGCATGCACAATATTTTTGTAAGCACTAGTACATCTCCGGCTTTCTCTTGAGATTTTGGTCACCTGATACAATTTTTTTTTATCTATTGCACTCACTCACATATATTATTGCTTTGTTGTTAGATATTTTCCAAATTTTGATTTGAATCCCATTTAACCTACCCTAAACGTGCTTGTTAGACAAACCCTTACCTGTTCATGAAACATACATTTGCCTACCATAAATTAAAATGTAGAAATAAGAATATTAATGTCAATTAATATATTAATGTCTATGTCGTAACTTTGCTTTGGGTTTGATCCATAAGTAATAAAATGGGCATTTGAAAAAAAAAATGTCTATGTCTATCAACTTAGTTTCCACAAGTAATTCCTATTTAGCACAAAAAATCTTATTGTCAACGCCTATAATGGCATTGAATAATTGGCTATCCTAATACATATGCAGCCTATATAGCCAAAATGATAAACTTTTATGACCAAATCTTACAATTTATAAGGAAATCTAGGCAATAAATTCATTTACCTACCTCCCATATTTTAATTGTTACCAAAAGACACGAAATGGCTTTGAGAGCAGCTTATAAATTAAAGAGTCATTTGTAACAGTAAGCTTTTATCCGCATGCTTAAAAGATTAAGAACCATACAAATGGAGATAAAGAAAAGCTTTCTTTCGAAGTCAAACTATGATATGGAAGCAGAAGATGAAGAAGATGATTGTGAAAAACACAGATGGTGTGTAAATCCACTCTTGAATTCCATCTCAATCGAATTAATGAGCTACCAGATTTGTATGTGTACTCAACTCATCATTCTTTTTCCATTTAGTTTTTCTGTTTGTGCCTTTGTTATTTTACCAATACTAGCAAGAATAAATTAGTAGTCATCTTACAAACCATTGTGAATCCATTATTTGTAGTGTTCTAAAAGGCTTGGATGGAGTGGCCCGTTGCAGCTGGTACAAAACATATGTGCCATGTAAAACAAATTTTAGCATCAACAAATATCTTAACCTTAAAGACAGTTAGCTTTTTCTTATTTTTGTTCTTTAAAGTTCTCTTCTTTCTTACAGGTACCAAAGAGGCTTTCCCATTCTTAACCCACGACCCCCCTTCACAGCTATTGACAGATTCTTGTGCTGTCAAAGACATTACTTCTAGTAAAAGAGGAGCAAAAGAGCACTGGTGATGGAGGAAACATCCATGGTCAAGAATGAGAAATATAAAACTGAAGACGCAGGTAAAGCACTATCGGGGGAAGATAAATAGCTCTCAGATTCCATAAAAGACGGTCAGCAGGGTAGGAATTTAGATAGTATAAGGAGAGACGACATAAAGATTTGCATCTAGACATAGAGAAGGACACTTCACACCTGGGAGTGAAGAAGAAGAGAATTCCAAGGAACACTGAGTTTTCATGCAAAATAACTGGTAAAAAAGAGAAAGTATCAAAGTCTAGAATTGGAAGTATAAATCAATTGTATGGAGCTACAACATGTATGAACTTCGTGGAGATAGAATGATAGTATATTACGCAAGTTCTACATGATTTACTTGAACCCTTTTATAATAGATACATCATATGCAAATACTTGTATATTGAGTAAATCATAGTTCCAATGTTATTAAATCATAACAAATATGCACATCCTTGAAAATTTTTCTATCTAACGAATTAAAGAGAGCCATGAAGCCGACCTCAGAAGAAGACCAAAAAATTACTGTACCAAGAATTATTATTGCAAAGCAGTAGAACATGTAAGTTGAGAGGTGACGCTTCGTTTATGTATAAATTTTGAAATTCGATCTCCCGTAATTGCCGTGGTTGTTCATTTTGAAAAAAGTTTAGAATTTTATTCCTTCAATTTAGTATAACAGTTATGGCTGTGCTCGTTCACAAGATCACAAATGTATTTTGAGAATAGTCAAGGCTATTTTTCATTTCTGTAATTTCTTTAATTTTTTGTCATTTGAAAAATTATACTGGACGCTTAAAAGTGTACATACGAAACTCAATATATTATTGATTCTTCATAAGGTTATCGTGAAAACGTCAGCATTTCTTCCATTTAATTTAGCGAAGAGAGTGGTAATTTCTAATTTCTTAGATGAATCATTTAGCCTTTTTTCCCGAAATTGTAATATTTAATTTGCCTTACCTTTTTGTTAGTTAAGCTGTAGATGAATTTTATAATGATATAATTC
The DNA here is from genome assembly GCF_003713205.1 of Coffea eugenioides. Classification (NCBI taxonomy): domain Eukaryota; kingdom Viridiplantae; phylum Streptophyta; class Magnoliopsida; order Gentianales; family Rubiaceae; genus Coffea; species Coffea eugenioides. The sequence goes on along the minus strand of NW_020862638.1, from coordinate 21,442 downwards.
ATCCGTAATCTGTTTGAAGGTTCATCCTTCACTACAACAAAAATGGCCTTTAACGGCATTTAAAAGTGTCAGTATAGATAATCTAACCTGACACTTTATCTATCCTCACACCTAGGGCGAGTGTTGTCCCTTCCAATGTGGGGATAGACTCATACTATTCAACATGTCAGGAAAACTATGCTGTTATAACATCCCATCTGCCAACAAAAATCCATTTTCTTGATAATTGAAAGTGTCAGGATAGGTATAGTACAACATTAGAATATCGAATTCTATGCTGACACTTTTAATTGCCAGGAGTTTTTTTATCTTTTTTTTTTTGATATAGAAGCAACCTGCAGGTAGTGCTCCCTGCTATACATTCCGTCAATCAGAAACCCAAAGGACTTGTAAAATTATCCCAAAGAACAGAATGCATATAGTAATCTAAAAGCAAAAATCAATACTCAAATATAATTTGTTGAACTAAAAGTCAGTAACAAGTACTAACATAACAAATCCCTAACAAATACAAACTTGAAAGATTCTCATGTGAACAAACTTAAAAGATTCTCTTGTGCACAAACTAAAATATTCTCATCCCTAGCAAGTAGAAAGAACTTGCAGTAGCTTCCAAACTTTCCAATGAAAGGAGAGCCTTCAGTCATAACCTGATATCTTTTGTGAGCCATCATTATTCTGTAAAGAAAGACCAGAAATAAAAAAATAAATTAAAGATATCAGCACCTAGCAATTACGTTCTAATGTAAAGTAACGATACCAAACAGGATTCATTTCATTCAAAATAAAGTTGATTGCTGAATAGCCAAATTTTGGTACCAAGCAGGTTTGCAAAACTTAACTGGGAAAAGCAAAGGTGATAACGCAGGTTATATTTTCTTGTATATCAAAAGGTTTTGGAATAACACACTGATCCAATTGCCATCATTGCACTGAAATTTTACTTGCTATCACCAAACATACTACTAAAGCAGCAAACATACTAAATAAAGAAGAAGAATGACCAAAAAGATAGATGTCATGATTGAAATTACCCCTCTTTAGAAGACTAGAATTTATGAATCTAGATGTAATTTTATCCTTTGGCTTAGCAATGAATTCGAACGTTTGACATAACAATCTGGGGAGAAAATGTGAAAAAGCAATACCTCTTCTTTGAAGTTTAGATCATAAATCTTGTCTTTACCATAAAACTCAGAAGTAGCCACATCCATCCCAATCACAACTTGCAGCAATTTCAAACTCTTCAAACTGATTTCAATACAGACTTGTTGAAATAAACCATACCACAGACAAGCACCCATCAAATAAGTTCAATTAGGATGTTCAAGAAAGCAATGGCTGGACCAATGCCAGAAGTACCATTAATTTTTTAGGCAAATATCTCACTTCCATTCTCACTCACCACTTCCCTTTATTCCCCAATGTATTTAGCCAAAGAGGGGAAAATACCACAAAACAAAAAAAAAATCTTCAATTGAGTGTACAGATGAGTTTAATTGACAAGCTTATGTAGCTTAAAAAATTGGATAATATGAAAACTAGCAATAAATGAAGTCCACTAACCTCTAACCGAAAGGCACATTCCTCATTGTTTCCCTTCTCTGTGCAACATCTTAATTGCAGCCACAGTGCCATCACTCAAAATCCCTCTATACACTACCCCATACCCTCCATTTCCTATCACATTTGCTGCACTAAATTTGTTTGTTGCAATCTCAAGCTCTGTGTAAGTAAAAACTTGTACACCCCTAAGCTTGGATGCAGCCTGCTTCCATACAAACATCCGCCTTTGACATCTGCTCCATTTTCACCAGCAAAACATATACCCATAGCATTCGAGAACAGTGTAACCAGTATAAACATCCATTCCAATACTTACTTTACCAGTGTAACCAGCTTTAGCAATAGCTGTTTTAAGCAATTCAAGACCTTCCTTGTTCTCCTGAAATGTCAAAGTCACAAAGTTGTAAAATATATGACAACCGAATTGAACAATGAACAGGAAGCATATTAGCAAAATGCCATGAACTAACCTGGATATTAGAGCAATGTCACCCTCATCACCAACATTTGTTGCATCTTGGCCATACTTCTTCTTAATTACAGACTGAAGAAAGAGATCAGCAATAAACAAGCATATGTCAAAGCAACAGAAACACATCAAATGCGCTCACAGATATGAAAGAGGATAAAGCATCTTAATTACATTAATTCTATTAGTTTATATATTATTGAGTAAATTAATATCAGTACCAAAGGAAAGAAGGTTGACATTTTATCGAACAGGTTATGGACAACAAATCCAGTATAAAGGGTAGTGGTCACTTATGTGGGAGAAGCCGGGGTACAGGGCAGGGGGTAAGAGGAGCTTTTTTGGCATAAGACGAGAGCTGATACCTTTGCTTTCCAGCAACGCCTCGACACTAGCAATCATTTCTGGTACCTTGCTCTGTGCAAAAGGTTATTCTTATGAGAAGCAAATCATGTATAGGGAATTACTCGAGCAATATTATATGCCAAATTCACTTCCCATTTTCATATATGGGACAACAAACTTTCTTATTCTTGACTCGTGATGTGATTAACATAGAAGAAGGCTTACCTTTAGGCTCTCTGCAAGGAATGAGTGGTTAGCCAGTTTGTGTACTTTTGCCCATTTTTTCCCCTCATTTGTTATAAGCGGCTCACCTATTAATTTGATAATTTCTTTGCAATGCCTTCCATATCCATTTTCTGGTAAGCGCCTTCTCTGTTGGTTAGTAATTCTTTGATTAGCTCTGCATCTATTATAATTAATTGGGCTTGTGAACCATGCCAACTAATATATAGTTCTTACCTGTCAGCCGAAACAGAAAATCATGAAAACAAGATTGAGAATGAAGCAACTTTTAGAAGAAAAATCAGTATCGAACTTGAACTAGCATACCACAGAATCTTATTGCAGCTTACAGGAGTTAATTATTTTCACATCAGTTGGTTTACAGAGCAGGAGCAGGAAATCAGAAAATTGTACAATTTAGGGCAAAAAGTAACCATGCAATTACATACCTTCAATAGGGAAGCAAAGGTAGTTTGATTGCGGAGAGATTCAGCAGAAAAAACTTTGTGGGGAAAGGAAAATTTTGGCAGAGAGCTTTGAGAGATAGTTTGCCGAGAGAGATGAGAAGAGCCAAAATTTTGCTGGCCGGCAAAATGAAATTTTGAGATTTCACTAAGTGTTTTGGCAAAGGAATCTTCCGCCAAAATCAAACGACATCGTTTTATGTTTTAATTTTTTTGGTGTATCTCACATTTTCTCAAGTGTTATGATAGGGAATCTAAAGACACATTATTATTTTTATATCAGATAAAATTAAAAAAAATTAAAGTATATATTATTGATTTGATAACAAATGTCATGATAGAAGTGCTATAATGACACAAACCAACAAGTGTCCTTATACACGTGTCAAGAAAAGCCATTTTTGTTGTAGTGCTTACGTAATGCAACTAATCCATTTTATAATAAATATAAAATTGATAATGTACTAAACCCATATTGTATTGTCTAAATCACAGTTATATTATCTATTTGTTTAAAAATTACGTGTTCTTTTTGTCAAGTTAATAAATCAAAAAATAGTCTAATACTTGCATTCCATCTAAGTTTTCACGAATCTATCTCTACTTAAGGTGTCAATTGGGTGTGAGGACAAATCCTAGATATTTTCTCTACCATTTATGCATGAGTTCAAATCCTTTAGAATCTGTAGAACCCAAAAAAATTTCGCCATAAATCAACTACGTATGAATTAGATGTTTTTGAAAGTATTTAAAAAAATTTATTACAACGGTGCATATAAATTTTTTTTTTAATGTAGATGGTTTATTTGAATTTGGTGTTTTTGAAATTGTATTTTGGGTGTTTTTTACAAATTTGTCATAAAATTTCCATCATCCACCATCACCACCCGCCGTTAGCAACCATCGCCAATCGCCACCATCCCCTCCCCTCTTTTTTTTTTGTCTATCTTTCTCTTCCCCTTCCTCTTTCGCCTCTACCACTCCTCTCCTCTCTGCTTCCCTCTCATCCTTCTCCTCCCCCTTCCCTCGCCACCCCGCCCAGCTCCCCCTTCCGTTTCCTCTTCCCCAACAACCTTTATGACCGCATCTGGTCACGCGATTGGAGGTCATCAGGAAAGGGGGAGGGGGGTTGGGCAATGATAAGGTGTTAATTGTTAGTGTAATTTTATTATTAATTTCCCCTTGCCCCTACCAAATATTGTTTTAAATTGTTAATATATACTTATATTTGGTATTTGGACCTATCTACAGGAAGTGGAACTGACAAATGCTAATAAGGAGATTTTACTGGGAAAAATCCTTCACACACTAGAGCCTCCAGCGGATTTACGAGTTAGGCCCACATGGTGCTGCAAGAGAACAAAGATTTCGGTTGCTAATGGGAGTCTTTGATGAGCAATAGGAAACAAAAGGAGAAAGTTTCGGCAGAGAGCCTCACTTTTGTACTTGGGCTCCCAATTTGTTGGGGGGACCACTAGAGATAGCATTAGACTTTCTTTTGGTTTTAAAAAGGGAGAAACGTACAGAGGGTTGGGAGCTTAGTTTTGAGAGACAATTTAGTTTTCTTTCTTTTCCGGATTCATGCGTTTTCTTTGGTTCGTATGTACGCCAGAAGTATTGTGACGATCTTGCGTGGGTTCTCCTCAATAGGGATGAACTAAATCCCTTCTTCTAGTCAAGAACAACGGAGGATTTGGTTCGACTTAAATTGTGAGATATAATCGATTTTAGCTTTCCTATTATTTTCTGGTATTCGTCTATCTTCTGCTTTATGTTCATATGGTTGTTTTATTATTCGATTATTCAGGGCCCGGATTCTAGATTAATTCAATAACCTGAAGCCAATTAGGGTAGTTAAATCCGTAATTATTTAATTATTCTAAACTGGTGGCAACTGGCATGATTGGATTTGTGTCAGGGAGATAGACATGCTAACTTAAAGAGACCCTCATAGCGTGTTGATTGGTTAGAATTAGGCTCTTCTAATTATTCATGCAATTAGGGAATTGAACTTCTATGGTCGTACCTAGGGTTGTTTCCTGATTAGAAAAATAGTCAACGGTCGTACCTTGGCTATCGACAAATTGAGGAAGAGTTGGTTGTTTATCGCGTGTATGACAACTATAACTAATTTATCAGATAGTAACTGGAATAATCCTTGCATCTGTGATCGAATTAAGTGAACCATCTCCGAAGTTGTCTCTTGGCTAGAGTTCGTCCATTATTATTTTTATTGTGATAATTAGTTATTTGAGTTGTAGTTATTTTATTTTATTTTAATTTATTCCAATTAATTTAGTTACTCTCATTTTCAAAAACCCCAATATCTGGAACTTGAGAAGAAATTAAATTATCCCCAATTCCTGTGGATTCGACCCTACTTACCGCTATATACAGAATTTGTATTTTATTTGAGCAGGTATTTATTATTGCACAGGCTTGACACCCTGTCAATTTTTGGCGCCGTTGCCGGGGACTGGTGCCAGATTAATTTGTTTCTTTTTGAATTCATCTTGTTTTTATTTTTTTATTTATTTTTCTCTTATTTTTTTATATAGTTTATGGCTTCTAACACTCCGTATTTTGGTGATAAATTGGATTTTGTTTCCAGGGAAGGCAATGAGGCTTGTTTTTTTTGCTAAGTTTGCATATTCAGAGGCACTAAACTCTATTAGAGAAAGAATGACTGCTGCAACCTGTAAAATTCGTTATGCCAGGGATCATTCAACCGGTATGTGCCCCGAATATCAAGATAATCTGAGTATCCCACTCAATAATTATGGAGATTTTTCACCCTGGTCTCAAACGTGGTATAACCCTAATTCAAACGGGTATGATCAAGGATGGTGGGATAACTCCAGTTATAATTATACAACAGGGCCAATGAATTTTCAGCAGTATGAGTCTCAAGAATCATCATCTATGTCAGGTATGTCTCTTGAAGAAATAGTTGAATCAATAGCTACTAATACATATCAATTCCAACAGGAGACACAAATGAGAAATGGGATGATGAAGGATGCAATGAGTAATCTGGCAGATCAAATATGTCTATTGACATCCAGAATAAATCGATTGGCTTCTCAAATTGAAGAATTGCCCTCGAAAACCATTGTTGATTTTGAAGAAAATGAGAGTGCAATTTGCTTGACTAGTGATGAGGAGATGCAAGAGTGTCAAAATGAGAGATCTACAGATGCAGTTGAAAAAGAAGCCGAAAAGGAAGAAATGGAACCCCAACCGCAACCCATTCAAGTGAAAGAATCCAGTGAAGAATCATCAAATGTGGTGACACCACCTCCATTCCCTAACCCGCATTTTCTTAACTCTTACTCTATGATTTCTGTTAATGAGATTGATTTTGTTATACCGGAAGTTTTTGAGTCTCATGGCAGAAATAAGTTAAGAGTAGCTATGGTCAAATATCTTGAACCGTTGAGTGTTCTTGATGGAGGAGTGGATGAAGAATTGAGATCACTGCTTGATTATTTGGTGCCATCTACTAGTCCAAGGAAAACCGTAGCTCGTGTGCTCAAGGATTACTCTATTTACGAGGGTTATCAGGACTATATAAAGGATGAAGCATTGAAACGAGCCACAAGATTTTATCCTCCCAGAGCAAAGATGACAATGTCTAGCCAAAGACATTAAAAAAAGGCGCTTTTTGGGAGGCAATCCAAATATTGATGTTATTATTTTTCATTGTTCATTTTTTTTCGTTTTTTTGTTTCTCAGTTGAGTAGTAATCGGTCTTCATATTTTTCTCCACTGTGGCAGGAAGTGCAATCTTGGCGTGACCACGCGGTGTTTGTGTCTCTTGAGGTCAGTGGACGTTTACCAATCTTAGCGTGCCCACGCGGTGTTTGACGATCCAAAACCTAAAAAAAAAAATTAAAAATAAAATTAAAAATAAAAATTTCACATTGAGAAAATTCAAAATTCAAAAAAAAAGAAAAAAAAACATTTTTTTTTCTTTTTCTTCAAAAATTCAAAATTTGAAAATTTAAGTTCATAAAAAAAAAATTTTGAAAAAAAAAACATTGAAAAAAAAAAACCCAAAAACTATTTTTTTTCCCCTTTTCTTTTTCTTTCTTCATTTCTTTTCTTTCTTTCCTTTCCTTTTCTTCTTCTTCTCCGCTGTTCCCCTGTTTTCCACTTGTCCTTCTCTTCTTTCGTTTCGTCCGCCGCCGCAAGCCCACGCCACCAGCTCTGCCCAGCCGCACCTAGCTCGCCGTTCTCCGCCTGTCGCACGCGGCCCTCTCCCTCCACCTCACGGTCCATCACTCACCTCGAGCCACCTGAAGCCCACCAAGCAGCCATGCGCCGCCAGTTCCCCGTTGCCCAGCTGCCATCGCCGCCGCCTCCAAGCTCCACCCTCTCGGCCACCTCAGCTCTTATCCCCTCACTCTCCCTCTCGAGCTCACACTCTACCGCGCCTCGCCGTCTGAAGCCTCCGCCATCAGATCTTTTTCCCTCCCACGCAGCTCATGCTCCACCAACGCCACAAGCAGCCGCACGCCTCCCTCGCTCATCATCGCGAGCTCACAGCCGCACACCGATAGCCGCACACCACCAGCAGCTCCACCACCTCCACGAGCTCACTCCGCGCGCATCTCTCTTTCTCCTCCATCAGCACGTCACCACCTGTCAAAATTGACAGGTGGAGTCTCTTGTTGCTTAGAGTGATATCTAGAGTCCATGGTGAAGCCACGAATGGCACTAGCTCCAGATGCGAGTTGATCCACAATTTCCACCTGAACCGTCCCTATTTTGATGACTTCAGGGAAGTACCGTCGCCCCTCCCCTTCCTTCTGCTTTTACATTATCACATTGAGGGCAATGTGTCATTTAGGTGTGGGGCGGAGATCAGTTGGGATGCTAGTATTTTTGTTTTTAGTTTCTAGGGGCTTTTCCTTTATTTTTAGTTAGTTTTTGCCTATCTTTCATTTATTTTATTTTCTTTTTCTTTCTAGTGGTCAGTCCTTAAATGAATACCAAGTTTTGATGCTGGATTGTTGTCTCTAATTCTGCTATTGCCAAGTTTTAGTAATAAAAGGGTATCAAGTTGATGTGGTTGAGTTCAAGAACATCTCTCTGGTGAATTTCAGTAATTGCTTGACTTTTCTAATTTTTTGTTAACTTTTCTAGGCATAGAGAATGATTGTTGGCATTCTTCATGTAAATTGGTCCAATTATTAATTTTAATTCTCCATGTTTGGAATTTGAGGCTGGCTGCTGTTATTTTTATGTTATTTTTAGTTATTGTGCTATATGGTTGTAAATAAGAGTTGACTGTACTCCGCTAGTGGCTACTACTGAGTAACCGGGGGCATTCACCTAAAGTGTCGATTCTCGCATCAAAAGGTAGTAGTTACTATGAGTGCGTGGTCCCGTAGCGATTGGAGCTGAGTAACCGGACTCCTCCATCTGGCAAATGTTGGAATTCGCATCAAAAGGCTCTAAGGGCTATAGACTAAGTCTTTTGTTACTCAAAAAAAAAAAAAAGAAGAAAGAAAAGAAGTAAAGTAAAGATTGTGTTAGTATGTGAATAATTCAGCTTGCCAGTTTGTGATCTTAATGTCGAGATTTTGGTTAATAGTTGGACTATTTGCTGATAAATGTGAGCAACCATTCCTTTTCTTAGATTAGTTTGCTTTAAATTGGAGGAGTTGGTAGTTGGGAAGCTAACCGTGGTGATTTTTCTTGGATCTTGACCTGTGATGCTTGATATTTGTTTTTCTTGGGTATCTTGGCAATACGGTAGTTGGAGCAATAGCCATTGTCGAATTTTTGGTGTTCAATTGCTGTTCCCATGCTTGAGGGCAAGCATGATTTAGATGTGGGGGGAATTGATAGGGTGTTAATTGTTAGTAATTTTATTATTAATTTCCCCTTGCCCCTACCAAATATTGTTTTAAATTGTTAATATATACTTATATTTGGTATTTGGACCTATCTACAGGAAGTGGAACTGACAAATGCTAATAAGGAGATTTTACTGGGAAAAATCCTTCACACACTAGAGCCTCCAGCGGATTTACGAGTTAGGCCCACATGGTGCTGCAAGAGAACAAAGATTTCGGTTGCTAATGGGAGTCTTTGATGAGCAATAGGAAACAAAAGGAGAAAGTTTCGGCAGAGAGCCTCACTTTTGTACTTGGGCTCCCAATTTGTTGGGGGGACCACTAGAGATAGCATTAGACTTTCTTTTGGTTTTAAAAAGGGAGAAACGTACAGAGGGTTGGGAGCTTAGTTTTGAGAGACAATTTAGTTTTCTTTCTTTTCCGGATTCATGCGTTTTCTTTGGTTCGTATGTACGCCAGAAGTATTGTGACGATCTTGCGTGGGTTCTCCTCAATAGGGATGAACTAAATCCCTTCTTCTAGTCAAGAACAACGGAGGATTTGGTTCGACTTAAATTGTGAGATATAATCGATTTTAGCTTTCCTATTATTTTCTGGTATTCGTCTATCTTCTGCTTTATGTTCATATGGTTGTTTTATTATTCGATTATTCAGGGCCCGGATTCTAGATTAATTCAATAACCTGAAGCCAATTAGGGTAGTTAAATCCGTAATTATTTAATTATTCTAAACTGGTGGCAACTGGCATGATTGGATTTGTGTCAGGGAGATAGACATGCTAACTTAAAGAGACCCTCATAGCGTGTTGATTGGTTAGAATTAGGCTCTTCTAATTATTCATGCAATTAGGGAATTGAACTTCTATGGTCGTACCTAGGGTTGTTTCCTGATTAGAAAAATAGTCAACGGTCGTACCTTGGCTATCGACAAATTGAGGAAGAGTTGGTTGTTTATCGCGTGTATGACAACTATAACTAATTTATCAGATAGTAACTGGAATAATCCTTGCATCTGTGATCGAATTAAGTGAACCATCTCCGAAGTTGTCTCTTGGCTAGAGTTCGTCCATTATTATTTTTATTGTGATAATTAGTTATTTGAGTTGTAGTTATTTTATTTTATTTTAATTTATTCCAATTAATTTAGTTACTCTCATTTTCAAAAACCCCAATATCTGGAACTTGAGAAGAAATTAAATTATCCCCAATTCCTGTGGATTCGACCCTACTTACCGCTATATACAGAATTTGTATTTTATTTGAGCAGGTATTTATTATTGCACAGGCTTGACACCCTGTCAATTTTTGGCGCCGTTGCCGGGGACTGGTGCCAGATTAATTTGTTTCTTTTTGAATTCATCTTGTTTTTATTTTTTTATTTATTTTTCTCTTATTTTTTTATATAGTTTATGGCTTCTAACACTCCGTATTTTGGTGATAAATTGGATTTTGTTTCCAGGGAAGGCAATGAGGCTTGTTTTTTTTGCTAAGTTTGCATATTCAGAGGCACTAAACTCTATTAGAGAAAGAATGACTGCTGCAACCTGTAAAATTCGTTATGCCAGGGATCATTCAACCGGTATGTGCCCCGAATATCAAGATAATCTGAGTATCCCACTCAATAATTATGGAGATTTTTCACCCTGGTCTCAAACGTGGTATAACCCTAATTCAAACGGGTATGATCAAGGATGGTGGGATAACTCCAGTTATAATTATACAACAGGGCCAATGAATTTTCAGCAGTATGAGTCTCAAGAATCATCATCTATGTCAGGTATGTCTCTTGAAGAAATAGTTGAATCAATAGCTACTAATACATATCAATTCCAACAGGAGACACAAATGAGAAATGGGATGATGAAGGATGCAATGAGTAATCTGGCAGATCAAATATGTCTATTGACATCCAGAATAAATCGATTGGCTTCTCAAATTGAAGAATTGCCCTCGAAAACCATTGTTGATTTTGAAGAAAATGAGAGTGCAATTTGCTTGACTAGTGATGAGGAGATGCAAGAGTGTCAAAATGGGAGATCTACAGATGCAGTTGAAAAAGAAGCCGAAAAGGAAGAAATGGAACCCCAACCGCAACCCATTCAAGTGAAAGAATCCAGTGAAGAATCATCAAATGTGGTGACACCACCTCCATTCCCTAACCCGCATTTTCTTAACTCTTACTCTATGATTTCTGTTAATGAGATTGATTTTGTTATACCGGAAGTTTTTGAGTCTCATGGCAGAAATAAGTTAAGAGTAGCTATGGTCAAATATCTTGAACCGTTGAGTGTTCTTGATGGAGGAGTGGATGAAGAATTGAGATCACTGCTTGATTATTTGGTGCCATCTACTAGTCCAAGGAAAACCGTAGCTCGTGTGCTCAAGGATTACTCTATTTACGAGGGTTATCAGGACTATATAAAGGATGAAGCATTGAAACGAGCCACAAGATTTTATCCTCCCAGAGCAAAGATGACAATGTCTAGCCAAAGACATTAAAAAAAGGCGCTTTTTGGGAGGCAATCCAAATATTGATGTTATTATTTTTCATTGTTCATTTTTTTTCGTTTTTTTGTTTCTCAGTTGAGTAGTAATCGGTCTTCATATTTTTCTCCACTGTGGCAGGAAGTGCAATCTTGGCGTGACCACGCGGTGTTTGTGTCTCTTGAGGTCAGTGGACGTTTACCAATCTTAGCGTGCCCACGCGGTGTTTGACGATCCAAAACCTAAAAAAAAAAATTAAAAAAAATAAAAATTCACATTGAGAAAATTCAAAAATTCAAAAAAAAAAGAAAAAAACATTTTTTTTTCTTTTTCTTCAAAAATTCAAATTTTGAAAATTTAAGTTCATAAAAAAAAAAATTTTTGAAAAAAAAAACATTGAAAAAAAAAACCCAAAAACTATTTTTTTTCCCCTTTTCTTTTTCTTTCTTCATTTCTTTTCTTTCTTTCCTTTCCTTTTCTTCTTCTTCTCCGCTGTTCCCCTGTTTTCCACTTGTCCTTCTCTTCTTTCGTTTCGTCCGCCGCCGCAAGCCCACGCCACCAGCTCTGCCCAGCCGCACCTAGCTCGCCGTTCTCCGCCTGTCGCACGCGGCCCTCTCCCTCCACCTCGGGGTCCATCACTCACCTCGCGCCACCTGAAGCCCACCAAGCAGCCATGCACCGCCAGTTCCCCGTTGCCCAGCTGCCATCGCCGCCGCCTCCAAGCTCCACCCTCTCGGCCACCTCAGCTCTTATCCCCTCACTCTCCCTCTCGAGCTCACACTCTACCGCGCCTCGCCGTCTGAAGCCTCCGCCATCAGATCTTTTTCCCTCCCACGCAGCTCATGCTCCACCAACGCCACAAGCAGCCGCACGCCTCCCTCGCTCATCATCGCGAGCTCACAGCCGCACACCGATAGCCGCACACCACCAGCAGCTCCACCACCTCCACGAGCTCACTCCGCGCGCATCTCTCTTTCTCCTCCATCAGCACGTCACCACCTGTCAAAATTGACAGGTGGAGTCTCTTGTTGCTTAGAGTGATATCTAGAGTCCATGGTGAAGCCACGAATGGCACTAGCTCCAGATGCGAGTTGATCCACAATTTCCACCTGAACCGTCCCTATTTTGATGACTTCAGGGAAGTACCGTCGCCCCTCCCCTTCCTTCTGCTTTTACATTATCACATTGAGGGCAATGTGTCATTTAGGTGTGGGGCGGAGATCAGTTGGGATGCTAGTATTTTTGTTTTTAGTTTCTAGGGGCTTTTCCTTTATTTTTAGTTAGTTTTTGCCTATCTTTCATTTATTTTATTTTCTTTTTCTTTCTAGTGGTCAGTCCTTAAATGAATACCAAGTTTTGATGCTGGATTGTTGTCTCTAATTCTGCTATTGCCAAGTTTTAGTAATAAAAGGGTATCAAGTTGATGTGGTTGAGTTCAAGAACATCTCTCTGGTGAATTTCAGTAATTGCTTGACTTTTCTAATTTTTTGTTAACTTTTCTAGGCATAGAGAATGATTGTTGGCATTCTTCATGTAAATTGGTCCAATTATTAATTTTAATTCTCCATGTTTGGAATTTGAGGCTGGCTGCTGTTATTTTTATGTTATTTTTAGTTATTGTGCTATATGGTTGTAAATAAGAGTTGACTGTACTCCGCTAGTGGCTACTACTGAGTAACCGGGGGCATTCACCTAAAGTGTCGATTCTCGCATCAAAAGGTAGTAGTTACTATGAGTGCGTGGTCCCGTAGCGATTGGAGCTGAGTAACCGGACTCCTCCATCTGGCAAATGTTGGAATTCGCATCAAAAGGCTCTAAGGGCTATAGACTAAGTCTTTTGTTACTCAAAAAAAAAAAAAAGAAGAAAGAAAAGAAGTAAAGTAAAGATTGTGTTAGTATGTGAATAATTCAGCTTGCCGGTTTGTGATCTTAATGTCGAGATTTTGGTTAATAGTTGGACTATTTGCTGATAAATGTGAGCAACCATTCCTTTTCTTAGATTAGTTTGCTTTAAATTGGAGGAGTTGGTAGTTGGGAAGCTAACCGTGGTGATTTTTCTTGGATCTTGACCTGTGATGCTTGATATTTGTTTTTCTTGGGTATCTTGGCAATACGGTAGTTGGAGCAATAGCCATTGTCGAATTTTTGGTGTTCAATTGCTGTTCCCATGCTTGAGGGCAAGCATGATTTAGATGTGGGGGGAATTGATAGGGTGTTAATTGTTAGTAATTTTATTATTAATTTCCCCTTGCCCCTACCAAATATTGTTTTAAATTGTTAATATATACTTATATTTGGTATTTGGACCTATCTACAGGAAGTGGAACTGACAAATGCTAATAAGGAGATTTTACTGGGAAAAATCCTTCACACACTAGAGCCTCCAGCGGATTTACGAGTTAGGCCCACATGGTGCTGCAAGAGAACAAAGATTTCGGTTGCTAATGGGAGTCTTTGATGAGCAATAGGAAACAAAAGGAGAAAGTTTCGGCAGAGAGCCTCACTTTTGTACTTGGGCTCCCAATTTGTTGGGGGGACCACTAGAGATAGCATTAGACTTTCTTTTGGTTTTAAAAAGGGAGAAACGTACAGAGGGTTGGGAGCTTAGTTTTGAGAGACAATTTAGTTTTCTTTCTTTTCCGGATTCATGCGTTTTCTTTGGTTCGTATGTACGCCAGAAGTATTGTGACGATCTTGCGTGGGTTCTCCTCAATAGGGATGAACTAAATCCCTTCTTCTAGTCAAGAACAACGGAGGATTTGGTTCGACTTAAATTGTGAGATATAATCGATTTTAGCTTTCCTATTATTTTCTGGTATTCGTCTATCTTCTGCTTTATGTTCATATGGTTGTTTTATTATTCGATTATTCAGGGCCCGGATTCTAGATTAATTCAATAACCTGAAGCCAATTAGGGTAGTTAAATCCGTAATTATTTAATTATTCTAAACTGGTGGCAACTGGCATGATTGGATTTGTGTCAGGGAGATAGACATGCTAACTTAAAGAGACCCTCGTAGCGTGTTGATTGGTTAGAATTAGGCTCTTCTAATTATTCATGCAATTAGGGAATTGAACTTCTATGGTCGTACCTAGGGTTGTTTCCTGATTAGAAAAATAGTCAACGGTCGTACCTTGGCTATCGACAAATTGAGGAAGAGTTGGTTGTTTATCGCGTGTATGACAACTATAACTAATTTATCAGATAGTAACTGGAATAATCCTTGCATCTGTGATCGAATTAAGTGAACCATCTCCGAAGTTGTCTCTTGGCTAGAGTTCGTCCATTATTATTTTTATTGTGATAATTAGTTATTTGAGTTGTAGTTATTTTATTTTATTTTAATTTATTCCAATTAATTTAGTTACTCTCATTTTCAAAAACCCCAATATCTGGAACTTGAGAAGAAATTAAATTATCCCCAATTCCTGTGGATTCGACCCTACTTACCGCTATATACAGAATTTGTATTTTATTTGAGCAGGTATTTATTATTGCACAGGCTTGACACCCTGTCAATTTTTGGCGCCGTTGCCGGGGACTGGTGCCAGATTAATTTGTTTCTTTTTGAATTCATCTTGTTTTTATTTTTTTATTTATTTTTCTCTTATTTTTTTATATAGTTTATGGCTTCTAACACTCCGTATTTTGGTGATAAATTGGATTTTGTTTCCAGGGAAGGCAATGAGGCTTGTTTTTTTTGCTAAGTTTGCATATTCAGAGGCACTAAACTCTATTAGAGAAAGAATGACTGCTGCAACCTGTAAAATTCGTTATGCCAGGGATCATTCAACCGGTATGTGCCCCGAATATCAAGATAATCTGAGTATCCCACTCAATAATTATGGAGATTTTTCACCCTGGTCTCAAACGTGGTATAACCCTAATTCAAACGGGTATGATCAAGGATGGTGGGATAACTCCAGTTATAATTATACAACAGGGCCAATGAATTTTCAGCAGTATGAGTCTCAAGAATCATCATCTATGTCAGGTATGTCTCTTGAAGAAATAGTTGAATCAATAGCTACTAATACATATCAATTCCAACAGGAGACACAAATGAGAAATGGGATGATGAAGGATGCAATGAGTAATCTGGCAGATCAAATATGTCTATTGACATCCAGAATAAATCGATTGGCTTCTCAAATTGAAGAATTGCCCTCGAAAACCATTGTTGATTTTGAAGAAAATGAGAGTGCAATTTGCTTGACTAGTGATGAGGAGATGCAAGAGTGTCAAAATGGGAGATCTACAGATGCAGTTGAAAAAGAAGCCGAAAAGGAAGAAATAGAACCCCAACCGCAACCCATTCAAGTGAAAGAATCCAGTGAAGAATCATCAAATGTGGTGACACCACCTCCATTCCCTAACCCGCATTTTCTTAACTCTTACTCTATGATTTCTGTTAATGAGATTGATTTTGTTATACCGGAAGTTTTTGAGTCTCATGGCAGAAATAAGTTAAGAGTAGCTATGGTCAAATATCTTGAACCGTTGAGTGTTCTTGATGGAGGAGTGGATGAAGAATTGAGATCACTGCTTGATTATTTGGTGCCATCTACTAGTCCAAGGAAAACCGTAGCTCGTGTGCTCAAGGATTACTCTATTTACGAGGGTTATCAGGACTATATAAAGGATGAAGCATTGAAACGAGCCACAAGATTTTATCCTCCCAGAGCAAAGATGACAATGTCTAGCCAAAGACATTAAAAAAAGGCGCTTTTTGGGAGGCAATCCAAATATTGATGTTATTATTTTTCATTGTTCATTTTTTTTCGTTTTTTTGTTTCTCAGTTGAGTAGTAATCGGTCTTCATATTTTTCTCCACTGTGGCAGGAAGTGCAATCTTGGCGTGACCACGCGGTGTTTGTGTCTCTTGAGGTCAGTGGACGTTTACCAATCTTAGCGTGCCCACGCGGTGTTTGACGATCCAAAACCTAAAAAAAAAATTAAAAATTTCACATTGAAAAAAATTCAAAAAATTTCAAAATTCAAAAAGAAAAAAAACATTTTTTTTCTTTTTCTTCAAAAATTCAAATTTGAAAATTTAAATTCATAAAAAAAATTTTTGAAAAAAAAAACATTGAAAAAAAAAAACCCAAAAACTATTTTTTTTCCCCTTTTTTTTTCTTTCTTTTTCTTTTCTTTCTTTCCTTTCCTTTTCTTCTTCTTCTCCGCTGTTCCCCTGTTTTCCACTTGTCCTTCTCTTCTTTCGTTTCGTCCGCCGCCGCAAGCCCACGCCACCAGCTCTGCCCAGCCGCACCTAGCTCGCCGTTCTCCGCCTGTCGCACGCGGCCCTCTCCCTCCACGCTCACGGTCCATCACTCACCTCGAGCCACCTGAAGCCCACCAAGCAGCCATGCGCCGCCAGTTCCCCGTTGCCCAGCTGCCATCGCCGCCGCCTCCAAGCTCCACCCTCTCGGCCACCTCAGCTCTTATCCCCTCACTCTCCCTCTCGAGCTCACACTCTACCGCGCCTCGCCGTCTGAAGCCTCCGCCATCAGATCTTTTTCCCTCCCACGCAGCTCATGCTCCACCAACGCCACAAGCAGCCGCACGCCTCCCTCGCTCATCATCGCGAGCTCACAGCCGCACACCGATAGCCGCACACCACCAGCAGCTCCACCACCTCCACGAGCTCACTCCGCGCGCATCTCTCTTTCTCCTCCATCAGCACGTCACCACCTGTCAAAATTGACAGGTGGAGTCTCTTGTTGCTTAGAGTGATATCTAGAGTCCATGGTGAAGCCACGAATGGCACTAGCTCCAGATGCGAGTTGATCCACAATTTCCACCTGAACCGTCCCTATTTTGATGACTTCAGGGAAGTACCGTCGCCCCTCCCCTTCCTTCTGCTTTTACATTATCACATTGAGGGCAATGTGTCATTTAGGTGTGGGGCGGAGATCAGTTGGGATGCTAGTATTTTTGTTTTTAGTTTCTAGGGGCTTTTCCTTTATTTTTAGTTAGTTTTTGCCTATCTTTCATTTATTTTATTTTCTTTTTCTTTCTAGTGGTCAGTCCTTAAATGAATACCAAGTTTTGATGCTGGATTGTTGTCTCTAATTCTGCTATTGCCAAGTTTTAGTAATAAAAGGGTATCAAGTCGATGTGGTTGAGTTCAAGAACATCTCTCTGGTGAATTTCAGTAATTGCTTGACTTTTCTAATTTTTTGTTAACTTTTCTAGGCATAGAGAATGATTGTTGGCATTCTTCATGTAAATTGGTCCAATTATTAATTTTAATTCTCCATGTTTGGAATTTGAGGCTGGCTGCTGTTATTTTTATGTTATTTTTAGTTATTGTGGGGGCTATATGGTTGTAAATAAGAGTTTGCTGTAACTGCCGCTAGTGGCTACTACGAGTAAGCCGGGGGCTTCACCTAAGTGTCGATTCTCGCATCAAAAGGTAGTAGTTACTATGAGTGGACTGGTCCCGTAGGCGATTGGAGCTGAGTAAGCGGACTCCTCCATCTGGCAAATGTTGGAGATCGGCATCAAGAGGGCTCTAAGGGCTATAGACTAAGTCTTTTGTTACTTCAAAAAAAAAAAAAGAAGAAAGAAGAAGTAAAGTAAAGATTGTGTTAGTATGGTGAATATTCAGCTTGCCGGTTTGTGATCTTAATGTTGAGATTTGGATTAATAGTTGGACCATTTGCTGATAAATGTGAGCAACCATTCCTTTTGCTTAGATTAGTTTGCTTTAAATTGGAGGAGTTGGTAGTTTAGATGCTAACCAGGGTGATTTTTCTTGGATCTTGACCTGTGATGCTTGATATTTGTTTTTCTTGGGTATCGTGGCAACACGGTAGTTGGAGCAACAACCATTGTCAAATTCTGGTGTTCAATTACTGTTCACATGCTTGAGGGCAAGCATGATTTAGGTGTGAGGGGAATTGATAGGGTGTTAATTGTTAGTAATTTTATTGTTAATTTTCCCTTGTCCCTACCAAATATTGTTTTAAATTGTTAATATATACTTATATTTGGTATTTGGACCTATCTACAGGAAGTTGAACTGACAAATGCTAATAAGGAGATTTTACTGAGAAAAATTCTCCACATTAGAGCCTCCAGCGGATTTACAAGTTGGGCCCACATGGTGCTGCAAGAGAACAAAAATTTCGGTTGCAAGAGAACAAAAAGATCGTGCTAATGGGAGTCTTTGAGAGCAATAGGAAACAAAGGAGAAAGTTCGGCAGAGAGCCTCACTTTTGTACTTGGGCTCCCAATTTGTGGGGGGACCACTAAGATAGCATTAAAGACTTTCTTTTGGTTTAAAAAAGGGAGAAACGTACAGAGGGTGGGGAGCTTATTTTGAGAGACAATTTAGTTTCTTTCTTTTCCGGATTCATGCGTTCTTTGGTTCGGATGTACGCCAGAAGTATTGTGACGATCTGGCGGGTGGGTTCTCCCAATAGGGATGAACTTAAATCCCTTCTTCTAGTCAAGAACAAAACGAGGATTGGGTTCGACTTAAATTGCTGAAATAATCGATTTTTAGCTTTCTGATTATTTTTGGTATTCGTCTATCCTTCCTGCTTTATGTTCATATGGTTGTTTTATTATTCGATTATTCAGGGCCCGGATTCTAGATTAATTCCAATAACCCTGAAGCCAATAGGGTAGTTAAATCCGTATTATTTAATTATTCGAAACTGGTGGCAAACTGCATGAATTGATTTGTGTCAGGGAGATAGACATTGCTAACTTAAAGAGACCCTCGTAGCGTGTGATTGGTTAGAAATTAGGCTCTTCTAATTATTTGGTCATGCAATTAGGGAATTGAACTTCTATGCGTCGTACTAGGGTTGTTTCCTGATTAGAAAAATATCAACGGTCGTACCTTGGCTATCGACAAAATTGAGGAAGAGTTGGTTGTTTATCGCGTATATGACAATTATAACTAATTTATCAGATAGTAACTGGAATAATCCTTGCATCTGTGATCGAATTAAGTGAACCATCTCCGAAGTTGTCTCTTGGCTAGAGTTCGTCCATTATTATTTTTATTGTGATAATTAGTTATTTGAGTTGTAGTTATTTTATTTTATTTTAATTTATTCCAATTAATTTAGTTACTCTCATTTTCAAAAACCCCAATATCTGGAACTTGAGAAGAAATTAAATTATCCCCAATTCCTGTGGATTCGACCCTACTTACCGCTATATACAGAATTTGTATTTTATTTGAGCAGGTATTTATTATTGCACAGGCTTGACACCCTGTCAATTTTTGGCGCCGTTGCCGGGGACTGGTGCCAGATTAATTTGTTTCTTTTTGAATTCATCTTGTTTTTATTTTTTTATTTATTTTTCTCTTATTTTTTTATATAGTTTATGGCTTCTAACACTCCGTATTTTGGTGATAAATTGGATTTTGTTTCCAGGGAAGGCAATGAGGCTTGTTTTTTTTGCTAAGTTTGCATATTCAGAGGCACTAAACTCTATTAGAGAAAGAATGACTGCTGCAACCTGTAAAATTCGTTATGCCAGGGATCATTCAACCGGTATGTGCCCCGAATATCAAGATAATCTGAGTATCCCACTCAATAATTATGGAGATTTTTCACCCTGGTCTCAAACGTGGTATAACCCTAATTCAAACGGGTATGATCAAGGATGGTGGGATAACTCCAGTTATAATTATACAACAGGGCCAATGAATTTTCAGCAGTATGAGTCTCAAGAATCATCATCTATGTCAGGTATGTCTCTTGAAGAAATAGTTGAATCAATAGCTACTAATACATATCAATTCCAACAGGAGACACAAATGAGAAATGGGATGATGAAGGATGCAATGAGTAATCTGGCAGATCAAATATGTCTATTGACATCCAGAATAAATCAATTGGCTTCTCAAATTGAAGAATTGCCCTCGAAAACCATTGTTGATTTTGAAGAAAATGAGAGTGCAATTTGCTTGACTAGTGATGAGGAGATGCAAGAGTGTCAAAATGAGAGATCTACAGATGCAGTTGAAAAAGAAGCCGAAAAGGAAGAAATGGAACCCCAACCGCAACCCATTCAAGTGAAAGAATCCAGTGAAGAATCATCAAATGTGGTGACACCACCTCCATTCCCTAACCCGCATTTTCTTAACTCTTACTCTATGATTTCTGTTAATGAGGTTGATTTTGTTATACCGGAAGTTTTTGAGTCTCATGGCAGGAATGAGTTAAGAGTAGCTATGGTCAAATATCTTGAACCGTTGAATGCTCTTGATGAAGGAGTGGATGAAGAATTACGATCAATGCTTGATTATTTGGCACCATCAACTAGTCCATGGAAGACCGTAGCTCGTGTGCTCAAAGATTACTCCATCTATGAGGGTTACCAGGATCACATTGAAGATGAAGCATTGAAGCGAGCCACAAGATTTTATCCTCCATGAACAAGACATAACAATGTCTAGCCAAAGACATTAAAGAAAGGCGCTTTTTGGGAGGCAACCCAATTGTTGATTTTGTTATTTTCATTGTCATTTTTTTTCTTAGTTTTTGTTTCTCAGTTGAGTAGTAATCGGTCTTCATATTTTTCTCCACTGTGGCAGGAAGTGCAATCTTGGCGTGACCACGCGGTGTTTGTGTCTCTTGAGGTCAGTGGACGTTTACCAATCTTAGCGTGCCCACGCGGTGTTTGACGATCCAAAACCTAAAAAAAAAAATTAAAAATAAAATTAAAAATAAAAATTTCACATTGAGAAAATTCAAAAATTCAAAAAAAAGAAAAAAAACATTTTTTTTTTCTTTTCTGTCAAAAATTCAAATTTTGCAAAATTTAAGTGCATAAAAAAAAATTTTGAAAAAAAAAACATTGAAAAAAAAAAACCCAAAAACTATTTTTTTTCCCCTTTTCTTTTTGTTTCTTCATTTCTTTTCTTTCTTTCCTTTCCTTTTCTTCTTCTTCTCCGCTGTTCCCCTGTTTTCCATTTGTCCTTCTCTTCTTTCGTTTCGTCCGCCGCCGCAAGCCCACGCCACCAGCTCTGCCCAGCCGCACCTAGCTCGCCGTTCTCCGCC
>NW_020862637.1:0-5000 GCF_003713205.1 Coffea eugenioides | reverse complement strand
TTTCTAGCATTTGACTTCGTACCATTGAATGGTTTAGTCGCACACTTGAAAGATAGCCCATAAAGTTAAAGGAATAATTGGGTAATTGGTTTATATAGACCCTTCCCGGGTGAAACCAAATACCAAAATGACATTGCCAAAAATTAACAAGGTAAGATTTCCATTTATTCATCAAAAGAGGCGTCCCATTTGAAACCAGAATGGATTTTCCTTGATACCTAACATAATGTATGAAAGGATCTTTGAACAACCATAGACTGGCTTGAAAATCCTTAGCAAAGACTTCTACAAGACGTTCTTTTTTTTCATAGAAATATATCCGTTCAAGAAAGACTCCAAAAGATGTTGATCGCAAATGAGAAGATTGCTTACGGAGAAAGAAGAAAATGGATTCGTATTCACATACATGAGAATTATATAACAAGAAGAATAATTTTTGATTTCTTTTTGGTGAAAAATCAAAACTGGGTTTCTTTCTATCAATAAGAGTATTCCAATTCCAATATTCGTGGAAAAAGAATCGTAATAAATGCAAGGAGGAGGCGTCTTTTACCCAATAACGAAGGTTTTGAACCAAGATTTCCAGATGTACGGGATGGGGTATTAGTATATCTAACACAGAATTTAAATGTGAAAAATTGTTCTCTAAGAAAGGAAATGGTGAATGAATTGATCGTAAATTACGAAATTTTAATATCCCTTTCCCCCCTTGAGAAGATATTAATCGTATATAAAATGGAATTTCCACAATAAATGCAAGTCCTTCTGATATTGTTTGAGAATATAAATTCTTGTTGTGACCAAAAAATAGATTTTGATTAGAATTATTAGCAAAAATAATAAAATGATTTTGTTGATAAATTCGAGTAATTAAACGTTTCACAATTAGGAAACTGGATTTATTATCATAAACTGGATTTTCTAACAAAATCGATCGGTTTAAACTATGATCATGAGCAAGTGCATAAATATACTCCTGAAAGATAAGTGGATATAGAAAGCCGTGTTGTTGAGATCTATCAAGCTGTAAATATCCTTGAATTTCCTCCATTTGATTTTAATTTGAACCAAAGGTAGAAGATTTGGGGGTTATCAAATGATACATAGTGCGATACAGTCAAAACAAAGTATTTTAGTAATAAAAGATACCTCGGGGCGAGTATAAACTTATAAACAGATTCTCTATCCTCTCTTTTTTACATTTTTAGTCATTTTTAGTCTATGTTATAGTATAACAAGATGGTTAGAAATCTTTTATTTTTTCAACCCAATCGCTCTTTTGATTTCGGAAAAATTTTCTTTATCAATATACTGTTTCTTCTACACACACATCTCCGTTTCATAATGGAGAGTTAGAATAGTTAGGATTCGTTGAAAAATTGAGAATTCACTCATGGGAGTGAAAGCTTTCCTGCACCGGGCACTAATATATTTTTAACGTCTAATTAGATCAGGAAATTATTCCAAATTCAGAGCAGAAGCTCGTTTCTTTATCTTTCCCTATAATTAATTGAAGCCGCGAGGCCCTATCCATTTATTCATTCAACCCAACTTTATTTTCTTCCATTCCAAGAATTCGAACCGGGTTTTTCTTTTCTACTGATCCGGTAAAAATGAAACATTCTCAGAACTCTCCCTCAATCCGACATGCTGTTTTTTCCATTCATTCCCTTTCAGGATCAGTCGTGGTCTTTCAAACTTTACCGATGGTATAGATGAATCCCCTGCTTCATCTAAATGTGTAAAAGATGCTAGCCGCACTTAAAAGCCGAGTACTCTACCGTTGAGTTAGCAACCCGAAGAATAAATTAAAATAAAAAATAAATAAAAAAGAAATTAAAAAAATCTATAAAATATAATATATAATATATTAAGTGTATAGATACAATCAGAATGAAAACAAATTCAACAAAGACATTAGACAAGGCAATCAAAGTGTTGAGCTAACAAATAAAAAAAGATTTTCTAATGCATTCAAAACAAAAACATAAAAATGAAATGAATAGAGGCAGATGAAAATACAAGAAATTCTCAGAAAAAATTCGATAAAAATAAAAAAATAGATAAATATCAAAATTTATAGACCGACCCCCCTTAATTTACTTTTTCATTTACTTTTTCAATCAATCAAAAAACCTTGCATATAATAGAACCCACGGTTTGAAAGTAAAAAAAACAAACCTAGGGCACGAAACTAAATAGATCCACTTGACTTATCACAATGAATTATATTTGTTCGATACACTGTTGTCAATAGAAATGTTGCGAAAAGAATATATGGAAAAAAATACAATAAATTCAATTGACAGTTAAAATACAAACTGATCAAATCGTTGGATTGACACTGCATATCTAAATAATTCTATTCTACACGTGTAGATGAGAAAATAAATAAGGACGTGGTGAAAAAGTCCCTGATTTATTTAATCCACACCAATCAAAAATGTATTCAATAAAAAATAAAATAAGTAGAATAAGCAAACTTACCTCGATTCCCTCTTTCTTTTTTATAAGACTTTGTCGCATAGAATATGAGAAAACAATGAAAAATAGATACTAATAGGGCGGGAAGGGGGGGTGTAGTGACTTTTCTATAATTTTATAGAATCTTTCTCTATTCTTTTTTATATACCCCCCTTTTTGCATTTCTTTCCTTAATTGAACTTCATTTGATTAGGGCGAAGTTCCTTAAAAACCCCCGCCTTTTTAAAAATATCTTGAACAGTTCCTGTAGGTTGAGCACCCTGTTCAAGGAAATATAGAATAGCAGTAACGTTTAAATAAGTTTGATTCTTTATCGGATCATAAAAACCCACTTTCTGCAGATCTTTTCCTTCTCTTCGGGATCGAACATCAATTGCAACGATTCGAAAGACAGCTCATTGAGATAGATGTAAATGAACAATACCCCTCCTAGAAACGTATAGGAAGTTTTCTCTTCGTACGGCTCGAGAAAAAAATAATTTGATTCGAAGTTTTATCTATGTATTGAATTCTAGTAAATCATAAAAGGTGCATAAAATCATCAAATCAATTAGACTGCGGTTTAAGTCTTTTTTTTCTTTTTCATTCCTGAAAAAAAAAAAAGAAATCATTCGTACTCATAACTCAAGTTAGATAACTTTTAAATAGCTCAAAAGAAAATTGTTAGGCAATTTCATTTATTGAGTGGTCTTTACCCCCTTATTTGTCTCCTTTAAAATTTTTATTTCTTATCTTAAGATACTAAGTCGGGCTCATTTATTGAGACAATTTAAATGGTGTTTCCTTGTTCTGAGATCCTTTATCAATCATTGGGTTTAGACATTCCTTCGGTCCTTCTTAATCCTTTCAAAATGGCAGCAACATCCCCTTTTTGGAATTTCCTTCTATCAAAGAATCTTGTGGACATTTGATTCCCGCGTGATACACTTTGGGTCGAAAAAGTTTGATTAATCCCAACAAATTTTCCTTTTGAATGGGAAACTTCCTCGAATAGGATCCTTTCGATTTTTATATCGAAGTTATATTCTCACGAAGTTGTTCCAATTTATTGATTTGCATTAACCCTAGATTTTTGCTCCGAGAAATCAATTAATACTTTCTACTCGAGCTCTATCCTGGACTATTTACATTACCAAATGATGTCGAGCCAAGAGCACTTTCATTCCTATAGAAATGGAAAATGGTGGATATAATAAAGAATCCACAAAAGGTCGTCTCCTTCAAGTCGCACGTTGCTTTCTACCACATCGTTTCAAACGAAGTTTTAGCATAACATTCCTCTAATTTGGAACCTGTATGGAATTGATTCAATTATGGAATCATGAATAGTCATTGGTTCAATTAGTGCATAGACGTCGTACTCTATACTCTTTTTATAGATAGATATAGATCAATAAAGATTTTTCTAAAGAAGTTTTAGTAAGACCTCTATCAAAGAGTCCATTTAACTTCTAAGGAATCATTAAAAATATTCATAATTTTAAAAAACATTCATAATTAAAAAAAGCTCGTATCATTATTTGAATAAAATTGACAATAAGGACACTATTTGATCATCGTAGAAAAGATAAGTCCTTCTTAATTGAATTAAATTAATAAACTAGAGCAAACAAAAAAATAAATAGGTAAGGGAGGGGTTTTCGTATCTATCAAATCAACTGAACAACTGCCCTGTCACCATTCTAATCTAAATAGTCTATATTACAAATTGAAATTTGTAATTTTCGTATCACAAAACTTTTTCACACAAAAATCGAAAGACTTTTATTAGTGAAATAGAACAATAAAAACATATACGATAAACTTTTCCTCATTTTATATGTATTTTTTTAAGTAACATTATTATCTTACTAGAAATAGAAAGTGAATAAAAAACAATAAAAGATATAAAGCACCACCATCTCATGTGTTACATAGATTTACAATTTTTCATTAGGACCCAACACGAAATACCCAAACTGAGATTCAAAGAAAATATATCGGTTGTTAAATATATAATTACATAATATAGCATTGGAGTTTTGTTAAATTTTTGATAATGTAGTTCGGACAGACGCAAATATTTTAATATCTCCCATTAATGATTAATTCTTATCTGCTCACCCATTCTATGGGAATAATGGGACATAACAGAAATGAAAAAGGGGATTCTGATCGCAGATACAAACTACCTAGACACAAAACTAAAGAAGTCCAGATTAAGCTGTTCCTTTTTTTATTTCAACCTAACCTATATTAACATTAAGAGACTTAATTCGATTGAGTTTGAGTCAACTTTATTAGTACCAAATATAGTTAGAATTCAGAAATCCATAGAAAAATTAATAAATAATTAGACTACCCCATTTACGAGATAAAGAATAATAGATAGAATCGTTGAAAATTTCAATTTTGATAAAATAGAAAATAGATATGGGACAGAGGGTTTTTCTAAATAACTAACTTCTCTAAATTAGGAAGATTTTGAACATATAATGAAAAGATCACTCGCCCTTTTTGAATTTGAATTCAAACGT
>NW_020862636.1:58964-67145 GCF_003713205.1 Coffea eugenioides | reverse complement strand
TTTTTATCCTTTAATGTTTTAGTTTTAGGAAGATCACAAATGCTGCGTACAAAGCATGCCATAGGCTAAATTAAGCTAAATTAAGTACATTGCTAAAATGGAGAGCATTGCTAAATTAAGTACTTTAAGATAAAGACATAAGCAGCCAGATCCATTTGATGTCAGCTGCTTCAATATCCACCTCAAAATAAATTAGCCTTTGTTCTAGTTTTAGCTTAATGCTAAGTCCCTTCACCATTCTTAGTAATAATTCAATTCTGCCTCAATTTTCTTCTGATCCTCAAGGTAAATGTACGATAAATTTCAAAATATATCCCAAATATATGAATTTCTTGAAACCATCCTTGAATCTCATTACCTACTCAACAAAATGTTCCATAAACACAAATATATTAATGAATTTGGAGTTGATTCGAAGAATTGACGAGAACAGCAGGGCTCCTTAGATTTAACAATTTCAAATAACCCCAAGCTCGAATTTTTCATATATTCAAACAAGAAATTGGAAAAATCTGACTAGCTTGCAACGAGTACTACATCTCAAGACAAGGGATCTTTTCAGTCAACTCTTTTATTGTATCGAAAACCTACTTGCATCTATGAATAAGCAATACTGAGTGATGATATTTTTAAGGGCAGTCCAATTCACTCAATACAAAAAATATTTTTAAATGATGATATTCACAGGAACGTCTATCTTACTTAAACAAACAATAAAAAGGAGATTGATTGAGAAATGGCCACATTATCTTATCATTCTTAATTATCATTAGTTCAATTATCAACTTTAGCAGTCCGGAGACTTGAGACGTGGACGCTTCATTAGTCAATAATAATAAAGTGTGGAATTCGACGACTATTCTTAGCTCGTTCAAGGAAACAGAGAAAAGACGCTCTTGTACAAGCAACAGGCACAGCTACTTAAACTATTGGATAATTTCATAGACCTTTCCTGAAGTTTTGGACAATTTCAGCTAGTACCCCTCTTATTTTCAATATTACGCTGACCACTCTTACTTTAACTAGTGTTGTGACCAATTCAGCCCATATAGGTAAAAGAAATGGAATAAATTGACAAGAAATGGTGTCATCACATTTTATTCCACATTTACCCTTGTAGACCCTAAAAGAAATATTGTAACATAGGACAAACTTCACTTTGTCCCTCCGAAGTTGAATCACTTTTCTATTCTATACACTGAACTTCAATTTTGGACCTTGATATTCAGTTGGAAGGCAAAGCACAGGTGAAAGCCCATTTGAATACAATAGCATAAAAGTCTTAGTGAATGAACAAATTGAATAGACCATTTCGCAGAGCAGTGAAATATTCCAAAGCTGTGAAGCACAGTGATAAGCTACAAATTATAGTGGTTTGTATTTATTAATTGTCAATGAATGGTTGTATTTGAGCTATAATTTGAATGGATGTTGCCTAATTTAAGTATATGTTGGTTTTTGTGGGAAAAGCACGCGATTGAGGAGGAAATGAATCGAAACGCAACAAAAGGGGAAGAATGCCAGGACACAAGGATCCGTGGGTGGATCCTATGTCCAACGCCAAACATTGAAAGGGACTTTGCGAGGACTTCTTCTAGTTCTAATGATTGGAAAACCCACTCAAACTCGATTTTTGGTAAGTTTTCAAGACCCATTCTTACCATATTTCGGATACAACTTTGAGAGACTATAAATAGGACATTCTAGGATGTTTTTATATTAGAAAGCATTTGGCGAACGTTAGTTCATCATTTTTATACCTTCTTTTCTTGAGAGATCACAATGGAAGTGTTGAAGAATCAAAGGAAGTTCAAGATGGAGATTGGAGCGGGGAAAAATTGAGAAGTTTTCTTACTTTTAACTTCTTATTTTGTCTTTCATTTGAATTCTTGGATTTATCTATGAATATGTTGAACTCATTTATATCTAAAGTTAGGATTTTGTGAAGGAGATTTAATTATTTGTTCTAGATAAATTATTCGCTTTTGCTTAGATTTATTTATCTTGCCTTTATTACATGTTTATGTTTTGCCACTATAGATATGCTTTTAGGATTTGTATTGAGTTAAGAAGTGATGTATAACCGTACATTGATAGATAAACATACTTAGTATAATCATGAAAGTGGGTTAAACATTGTATGTCATAATTATATCACCTAATATTGTAAAGGATTTAATTATATACTTATGATCTCGAGAGCAACGTGAGATTTCATTAGACAAATTTAGAAGTATCGAGAGATAATCTAAAGTACTTCTACATGATACATCTTTGACTTGTTAAGAAAATAATTGGATATATAATTCCAATTCTGAATCAAAATTTAAAACTCTAGTCTTTTGCTAATTGTTTTCTCACCTATATCTTGTTTGATTTGATTATTTATTTAATTTCTTAATTAGTGATTAAAAACCCTCTGAATTTAAATTTTGTTATTTTTATTAGAGGAATTAAAGTAGGAAAAATTAACTCACTCCTGCAAGTTCGACCCCTGAAGTACTCCAAGCGAATTATTATTACGATCGACCTTGTACAGTTATAGAAATTCATCGATCACACAGCAACTAAAAAAAATTAATGCACAATAATGTCATGAGCAGAAACAGTTCCCTTCTTAGTTGTTCAACATTCACGGTGGGTTTCAATTAGTGGTCAACAGATAAAGGCATCGAAAAAAGTAATCTAACTAGATAAATGAATTTATATTGTACAACATATTTCTTTTTTCTACCGCAAAAACTTAACTAATTTAAGACAATGTAGTCCAAGATAATTGAAGATTAATTTTCCCTAAAAAATGTTCATGATAAAAACTCAACAAAGAGATAATACAACAGCTTACTTTTGGAGGTGATCTTATACGGTCTTTATTAACAAACTAATTAGCCACTTAAGCCTTTTTTTTCCTTTTGGGACTACACATGACAAAATGAGGAGTGAATCAGTCGCTTAGTATCTAAAATTTTCCCTCCATATAATTAGTTCGACCTGATTTAAGACTAAATTTTTACTATAGGAATGTTCCGTGATTCAACAATGAAACACCATAGAAACTTATTTTGGGAGATTGTCCTAGAAGATAAAAAATGAGCAACCAATCAGAAAGTCGTACTCACATATCAAAATCCATTCAGTCTAATTAATTCACCAGCTATGTATATTTCATCCATTTTCACATTATAGAAAGAACAATAATGCATGGCATTATCCATCATAATAAATTGCTCATATAACATCAAGATATTCATGGTGTGGACCTCAAATGACTCGTCATGTCTACTGGCTACATTTAAACATATCTTATCAACTTGACGAGCTTATTCATGGTACCATACCATTAAAATAAAAAATTTTCCACTTACCTTTCATAGATATCAAGGAATATAGCTAATAACGCACTTTTGGCAGCAATCTTCCTTCAACCAATTAAAGATTTTCGGAGCTTAAAGTTCAGCTCCTAAAGCTCTTCTCCAAGTCTCACAAACCAACAGAGAAATTGCTTTTAGGAAAGTTGTTAAATTTTGGCTTTGATGGTATCTTGGTAAGATTGGAAGATTATATTGCGCTTCTAAGATAATGTTTAAAAAAGCTATTTTAGTGAGAGCATTATGGTCAATTTGCCCCTGATGATATTGACATTAGGTCCCATCAACATCAGAAGGGAGCTCATTGTATTATTGGATATAACAAGGGTGCTAGTGAAATTATGAAAACCCTCAAGGGAGGTTTTTGAAATTAACCCTAAAATACTCATTCCACGCAAGGCGTGGCGTTCCCCTCCTAGTTCCTATAAATAGGGCACCAACACAATGCCCTTATCACTCGACATCAATAATTTAGCACATTATTTACATTTTGAGTGAGATTGTGATAAAATGGCATCTTCAAAAAATTTGCTCTTTCTTATTGGTGTTCTCTTTGCACTTGTGCTCCTCATTTCCTTTGATGCAACAGCTGCAGGTACCTAGTCCCTTTTTTTTTTTTTTCCTTTCTTTCTTTTTTTTTTTGGCCTGCACCTAAATACGTTTAAATGAATGGAAGATTTGTGAGACTCATTTATTGGGATGTGAATTTTTATGGCTATTTGTATATTATCAAGCAAGTCATATTAATGTGCTAATATCCTTTTCATTGTTTAGCCAAAGTAAATTTGGGTTGCTTCTATCAATGGTTAGTGGCACATCTGATTTTTCATGCATCCTTATAGTATTGCTGTAAGGATACACGTTCCATAGTGTCGCACCAAAGGTTAAACTAACGTCGAAAACCAAATTAAATGCTTCTAAGTATAATTTAAAGCAAAACAATTCATATCCAAGTCGCACCATCTTATATGCCTGGACTGTTTTGTTTAATCCATAGTATTCTTTTCTTTGCATATATCTAGCAAATTTTCAGCCTAGCCGGTCACCTAACGTTCGCAGCTTAAGATAAAGCTCCAAATATTTATGTCTCCTTGTGTCTTGAAACAGATCAGAAGAGCGTGAAAACCACTGGTGTCCACGATGCCAGTTCAGGCAAAGATCGTTGCAGACATGGTTGCTGCCAGTGGTACCATGGACACTGCCAAAGATGCTGTCGAACTGCCGAGGAGACCCCTGAAGCCACATCTGGAGATGAGGATACCGTAACCGCAGATCGTTGCAGACATGGTTGCTGCTACTGGTACCATGGACATTGCCAAAGATGCTGTTAACCTACTGAAGCTACATCCGGAGATGAGGTCAAAAATTAATGCTAAATAAATAAGGGCGTGACACAGGATCCGTGACACCTATATTATTACCTTAATATGTTATGTTGTGTTTGCTTTTAATGGTTGATTTCCTATGTGTGTAAAAGATTTATGCGGCTTCTCTTTGAATTGGTGTAGAATCAACAGGGGAAGCATGTAATGAGTACTCAGTTCGAGTGCTCTTCTTATGTTGTTGTCGTGTTGAATAAATAAATCTATTTGATCATCTACTACAATTGATGATCTCTATCTCAGTTACATCATAAACTTCTGTACCTTGGACCTGCTAGAATTAGTGTGATTGATATAAGACGTGCAGAATGTTCAATATGTATATATGTGCTTCTTCATCGTGCCATGCCATCACAATGTGAAAGAATTCAGCATCGACGGAGTGAAACGTACCCAATCCTGCTCCTGAGAAAGGAAACAAAGTCCCTAAAAAATGGATATTTTGGATGCCATCAAGATTTTGAATTGAATGCCATTTGGAGATCTGAATGTTGTTTTTTTTTCCCCTTTATCTTCGTTCAAGATTTTTTTTTTTGGTGGAAATGCTTCATTTATACGAATTTTCCTAGTTACTAAAGGCTTCTATTACACTTGTACAATACACATTTAAAAGTATAACACAACAAAAGCTTGTGTAGTTCATATATTTCAAAAATATTCATACTTTTCAACTAAACTATAAAAATACGTAATAAATTCTTGATACATTATACTTTACGAACTATACTTTAAATTTTAAAAATATTTAATACTATCACTTATTAATAACTCCACATGTTAATTTGTCTCCCAATTCAATAAATTATAGTAGCTAATTCTCAAAGCTAACCGACACCAAAATTCCCTTACTTGTTCACCTCCTAGTGGATTATTATTAATTACATTGCATTTATTTCCTAAGCATGAGTTTTGTAACCCCTCATATTAAATCTCAATGATTGATTTTAACGGTTACCAAGGCGTCTAGTAATTGGTTTGCTATTAATTTGAACTAGACATTTATTAGGTCTAGTAGAATTTATTCCTTCTTATCACTTAGTTCATAAACCTTATGAATCGTTAAAACCAGCTCTAACATTAGCTAACAAGACTTCTACAATTCGGGTTTTGCGTAGAAATCAGTCTGATAGTTTAACTTGCTTCGTCCAGCTTTATGAGTTGCTTTTTTTTTTTTCCATATTTGACATTTCATCTGACTTTAATATGGGGACCAAGTTAGTATTGTTGACATTTCATATCTAAGACCAAGTTAGTATTGTTGACATTTCATCTGACTTAATTAGTATTGTTGACATTTCATATCTAAGACTTCTTAATTAATTGATTTGTTATAAGAACTATAACGTATGCGTGTTTTGTAAGCTTTCATGTTTTTTCTTTTAATTCTTGTGGACCAGCAACGGATAGTTTCTTCTAGTACCAAGCTTCCTTTGAAGTTCTTTATTTATTTATTTTTTTTGCGTGTCCAAATGTAAATTAAAAGAACCAACAACTTTGAACAAGTCTATATCTAGTAAGGATAGATATAAAGAGGATTACTATATCACTGCAACGAATAAGATTGGCGAGGAGCAAAGTCCACCCAAGTTTTGACTTTCTCTTGCTTTTATTTCACCAACAAAATGCTTTCCTCGTCCAAATCTTGCTAATGCTCATCGCTATAAAGTGATTTAGCGTAGGATGGCTGCCTGCTTTTCTTGCCTGAATTAAACAGATCAATCACTAAGGTACCTCCTCGCATAATACTTCAAATGTATGGCAGAAAACTATTTTCCTCACCAACTAAAGTTAAAAACTCCCCACAAAAACCAGTAGTTCCTTGCAAATAGTCAAGGTGTTTTGCTAGGAAAAATAGCGCATCCTCACCAATAGTATAGAATTAGCAAGGACCCGTGTACCAGTAAAACATTTTTGGCCAGGAAAGTATCCTCTCTAATAAGCGATAATTGATTATTGCCTAACTGTTTGGTGGGAAAATGTTCCTCTCCAATGCTATTATGAACATTTCTTAATCCCATTTTAGCATGGTAATCTTAATTCTCTGAGCAAATTACTGGGTGGTTTTATTAGAAAATTTAGCTGCAAATAGCTTCAATTTGGCTTCTCATGTGTCTGTTGTACATTTTCTAGGTTCTTATAAGTATCAAATTGTTTGGCAAAAAAAATTTTTTAATGAATCAAGACCAACGTACCTGCTCATTAAATTTAAACTCATAAGCCCTGGTATTTGATAGGTTTTTGGAATATCACTTGGTGCCAACAAACTCCCTTTTGCTACTTTGATAAACATTCAATAGAAAACATACAAAAGCTTTGGTTAGCTAAAAATAATTGCTAGCACAATAATACATCAACATCCAGCTCTTTCAACATCTTGAGCCATACAATAGGAAGTGCTTGAAATCAATTGGCAATCCAAATTTTTTTTAGCTCATTAACCATCCTAGAAATCGCAACTTCAATAAGTCATTACAGAAGAAGATTTCATCGAGAGAACACCACAAAAAGGAGAAGCAGAAAAAAAAAATATAACAGAGAGAGAGAGAGAGAGAGAGAGAGAGTTAAACTAGTCGTATGGATGCATATTTGTCACCTTAGTATTTCCGATTCCTTAATTCAGTCCAGTTATCTTGGAACTCTATCGGCAATCCATGGAACATTTTTTGAATGACAATATGCTGTTTCAACCTTTTGATGAAGACTTCAAAGGTTCTATGATAGGTTGCATTTTTGTCATTAATTCTATGATTATTTTCCTCGTTTATATAATCAAATATTGTATTAATTGATTGATTCTACTTATATTTGGCACTTTGTGTCAATTGTAGGAAGGTGGAGCAAAAAGTAATAAAAGAGATGATTTTTCAAGAGTTTTCCAATTCAAGATGGAGTTTAGGTGGAGTATTGGATGAAAATTAGGAAACTACAACTTTTCATTAGATGTCTTATTAGGGAACAATTAGCATTAGTTGGAGAAGTTTCCTTTTGCAATTAGAATTCTATTTTTAGTTGGCCAATGGACGGCCAAAGTAGTAGACTTCAATTAGGAAATAAAGAGAGAAAAAAGGCCGGAATCCCGGTGATTACTACCTTGGAGGGAACAAGAAAAAGGAGACTGGCCACTGGTCTCTTCTTTAGTGAGTCTTTAGGGAAAAACGAATGGTTATCGATGGAGTCCTGCGGATCTCCCCTGACGATGTGAAGCTAAATTTCCGTTTTCTAGTCGAATGTCAATTTGAGGACTCGGTTCCAAACATCTGTGAGATCGAATTATTTTACTTATTTCTTTTATTCATTGGTATTTGTGCATTTTCTGATTTAACTTCTTATGCTTGTTATGTTATTTGAATGTCAATGGACCGATATTCGAATTAACCTAATAATCTACTGCCAGATTAATTGATTGAATCCGTAATTGTTCAATTGGTTTC